>NW_024753650.1:687500-984346 GCF_018991925.1 Homarus americanus | reverse complement strand
ATCATTGTGCTTAGTTTCAGTTACGTATTGCTCTGTGAGGAGGCTGGAGGTAAGAGGTGGTGAGCTGGGAGGCTGGTGGTAGAGGGGTGGTGGGCTGTGAGGAGGAGGCTGGTGTGGTAGAGGTGGTGCCAGCTCTGTGAGGAGGCTGGAGGTGGAAGGGAATTGATGCGACTGTGAGGGGAGGCTGGTGTGATGAGAGAAATTGAGTGCGACTGTGGGGAGGGCTGGAGAGTAAGAGAATTGGTGTGTGGGGAGGAGGCTGGTAGAGGGGTGGTGCGACGCTGTGAGGAGGAGGCTGGTGGTGGAGGGTGGTGCGACTGTGGGGAGGAGGCTGGTGGTGGAGAGGTGGTGCCAGCTGGGGAGGGTAGAGGGGTGATGCGACTGTGAGGAGGAGGCTGGAGGTAGAGGGGTGATGCACGACTGGGAGGAGGAGGCTGGAGGTAAGGGGGTGGTGTGACTGTGAGGAGGGAGGATGGAGGTAGGGGTGATGCACAGGGAGGAGGCTGGAGGTAGAGGGGTGATGCGACTGTGAGAGGAGGCTGGAGAGTAAGAGGGGTGATGCGACTGTGAGGGGAGGAGGATGGAGGTGGGGGTGGTGCGACTGTGAGGGAGGATGGAGGAGTGGAGGGGTGGTGCGACTGTGAGGAGGAGGTTGGTGGAGGTCTGGGTGCGACGAGGAGGAGGATGGAGGTAGAGGGATGGGTGCGACTGTGAGGGAGGAGGTTGGTGGTAAGAGATTGGTGCAGTGAACATTTTGCATTTTGAACAAGTTATAATCAAGATATCAAATTTTTTGGTTAACAGATCGTAATCAGCACATTCAGGGTATACTTGAAATTTTAGACAAAATCCATTTTTTGGCCGAAAATGACTAAAATTGTAAGAATCTATAGCCTTAAAGGATTTTTGGCCAAAAATACGTTTCTCTCTGAACTAAAGGCAATGTGCCTAACTATTTAAGTACATCAGAGATAATACTAAGCATAAAATGACATGAAAACCCATAAGTGGCGAGTAATTAGCATTGCAAAAGTAATTAAAATATTCTAAAATCATTTGAACATTTTTCTAAAAAGCCATTTGAACAAGTTATAATCAGAATATCAAATTTTTGGTTAACAGATCGTAAGCAGCACGTTCAGAATTACCTATACTGAAATTTTGAACACAATCTTTTTGGCCGAAAATGACAAAAATTGTAAGTCTATAACCTTAAGATTTTGGCCAAAAAATACGTTTTCTCCTCTGAACTAAAATTTAATGTGCCTAACTATTTAAGTACATCAGAATAATGCACAAGCACCAAGAAATGACCTCGAAAACCCATAAGTGGCATTAATTAGCATTATAAAGAAAACAAAATTAAAATATTCTGAAAAATCATTTGAACATTTTCTAAAAGCCATTTAGAACAAGAGTTATAATCAAGATATCGATTTTTGGTTAACAGATCCCTTAAACAACACATTCAGAATTACCTATACTACAAAATTTTGAACAAAAATCCATTTTTTATTAAAATGACAAAAATTGTAAGTCTATAGCAAGAGTTTTGGCCAAAAACTCGTTTTCTCTCTGAACTAAAATTTAATGTGCCTAACTATTAAAGTACATCAGAATAATACACAAGCACCAAGAAATGACAAGAAAACCCCACGGTGGCAGTAATTGACATTACACAGTAATTAAAAAATATTCTAAAAAATCATTTGAACATTTTCTAAAGCCATTTTGAACAAGTTATAATCAAGATATCAAATTTTGGTTAACAGATCTCATGCTTAACACGTTCAAGTGCCTATACTGAAATTTACGAACACAATCCATTTTTTGTGAAAATGACAACCAAAAAATTGTGAAGTCCTATAATAACCAAAGGTTGCAATAAAATGATTTCTCTAGAACTCAAATTTATTGTGCCTAACTATTTAAGTACATCAGAATAGCCTACAGCACCAAAATAATCGAAAAACCCATAAGTGGCAGGTAATTAGCATTGCAAAGTAATTAAAATATTCTAAAATCATTTGAACATGTTCACAAAGCCATTGACAAATTTAAATCAAGATATCAAATTTTTGGTTAACGAATCCTTAAGCAACACAGTTAAGAATTCTTTGGAAATTTTGAATTCAAAAATCCATTTTATTGAAAATGACAAAAATTGTAAGTCTATAATAAGGATTTTGGCCAAAAATACGTTTTCTCTCTGAACCTAAAATTTAATGTGCCTAACTATTTAAGTACATCCCAGAATAATACACAAGCACCAAGAAATGACCTCCGAAAACTATTACATAAGTATGGCGAGAGTAATTAGCATTGCAAAAGTAATTAAAATATTCTAAAATCATTTAGACATTTTCTAAAAGCATTTGAACAAGATCAAGATATCAAATTTTGGTTAACAGATCCTTAATCAGCATTCAGGAGTACCTATGCTGAAATTTTGAACAAAATCCATTTTGGCCAAAAATTACAAAAATTGTAAGTCTCTATAGCCTTAAAGGATTTTTGGCCAAATATACGTTTTTCTCTCTGAACTAAAATTTAATGTGCCCTAATATTTAAGTACATCCCAGAATAATACACAAGCACCAAGAAATGACCTCCGAAAACCCGCAGGTAAAAATAGCATTGCCAAAGTAATTAAAATATTCTAAAAATCATTTGAACATATGTTCTAAAAGCCATTTGAACAAGTTATAATCAAGATATCAGAATTTTTGGTTAACAGATCCTTAAGCAGCACGTTCCAGGAGTACCTATACTGAAATTTTGAACAAAATCCATTTTGGCCGAAATGACCAGAATCTATAATAGCAAGGATTTTGGCCAAAAATACGTTCTCTGAACTAAAAATTGACCCGTACTAACATTTCACATCCAGAATAATACACAAGCAAAGGCATAAAAACCATAGTGGGTAATTAGCATTGCAAAAGTAATTAAAACAATTTATAAAATCATTTGAACTTGAACATTTTCACAAAACCATTTAGAACAAGTTATAATCAAGATATCAAATTTTGGTTAACAGATCATACAGCAGCACATTCAGAGAATTACCTATATACTACAAATTTGAACAAAATCCATTTTGGCGAAAATGACAAAAAATTGTGAAGTCCTATAGCCTTAAAGTTTTTGGCCAAAAAATACGTTTCTCTCTGAACTAAAAGAATTTAATGTGCCCTAACTATTTAAGTACATCAGAATAATACACACAAGCACCAAGAAAATGACCTCGAAAACCCGCAAAGTGGCGGTAATTAGCATTACCAAAAAGTAATTAAAATATTCTAAAATAATTTTAGACATTTTCTAAAGCCATTTAGACAAATTTATAATCAAGATATCAGAATTTTTGGTTAACAGATCGTAAGCAGCACGTTCAGGGTACCTAAATAATTTTGGAACTAAAATCATTTTTGGCCGAAAATGACAAAAATTATGAAAGTCTATAACCAAAAAGGATTTTTGGCCAAAAATGCGTTTTCTCTCTGAACAAAAATTTAATGTGCCTAACTATTTAAGTACATCAGACATACAACAAGAAATGACCTCAACGAAAACCCACGGTGGCGGTAAATTTAGCATTGCAAAAATGGTGAATATTCAAAAATCATTTTGAACATTTTAAAGGGTTCCTTAAATCAAAATCATCAAAGTTTTGGTTGTAAGATCAGCCAAAACATTCAGGGAATTACCTATACTGAAATTTTGAACAAAATCATTTTTGGCCGAAATGTAATAAAATTGTAAGTCTATAGTATAAAGGATTTTGGCCAAGAAATACGTTTTTTCTATGAACTAAATTTTTTTACACTAACTATTAAGTACATCAGGAATAATCACAAGCTTCAAAAGAGCCTCTGAAAAACCGTAAGTGGCGAGTAATTAGCATTGAAAAGTAATTAAAATATTCTAAAATCATTTGAACATTTTCTAAAGCCATTTGGATGAGTTATAATCAAGATATCAAATTTTGGTTAACAGATCGTTAGTGGCACGTTCAGGGTACTATACTGAAATTTTGAACAAAATCCTTTTTTTTGAAATTTAAAGATTGTAGTCTCCTTGGTTTTTATTTTTTGCTCTCTGAGCTGGTAATTTGATTAACTATTTAAGTTGCGTCAGGAATAATACGGCACAAAATGCGTGATGAAAGCCGTAAGTTGGCGAGTAATTAGCGTTATAATTAAAATATTCTGAAAAATCATTTGGACATTTAAGCCATTGAACAAGTTATGATGAAGTATCAAATTTGGTGTAACAGGTCATTAGCAGCACATTCGGTGTCCTATACTGGTAAATTAAAATCCATTTTTATTGGAATGCAAAAATTGTGATCTATATTATAGAGGTTTTTGACAAATACGTTTCTCTGAACTAGAAATTTGAATGTTGCTTATCTTTTTAAGTACATCCAGAATAATACTGGCTTTTTGAAATGACCTCAAAAACATATTGTGATGGTGGCATTTAAAAGTAATTAAAATATTCTAAAAATCATTTTGAACATTTTATAAGCCATTTGATAATCAAGATATCAAATTTTGGTTTATGAGATCTATAAGCGGCACGTTAAGGTATTTTCTGAAATTTTGAACAAAATCATTTTTTGCAGAAATGAAAAATTGTAAGTCTATGCTTGGTTTTTGGCATCGTTTTCTCTTGACTAAATTTAGTGTGACCTATGTTTGGTATCAGAATAATACAAGCAAGAAATGACCTCAAAACTTAATTGGAGTAATTAGCATTTATAAGTAGTTAAAATATTTTGAAAATCATTTTCTAAAACCATTTGAACAAGTTATAATCAAGATATCAGTTTTTTATTTAATCTCGTAAGCAGCACGTTCAGGAGTACCTGTATATGAAATTTTGTCCATTTTGTGGCGGGATAATGGAAAATTATCAGAGTCTATAATGAGTTTTTTTGAAATACGTTTTTCTCTCTGAACTAAAATTTAATGTGCTAACGTATTTAAGTCGTTAGAATAATACTTTTGAGCACCAAGATGCTAAAAGACATGGGTAATTAGAAATAATTGTAAAATATTCTAAATCGATGGACATTTTTGAAAAGCCATTTTAACGAGTTATAATAAATATTCAATTTTTGATTTAACGATCCTTAAGCCTTTTGGGGGTACCTATGCTGATTTTGAACAAATCATTTTTTGGGCGTGATTGTAAGTCTATAGCTTGGTTTTTGTGAAATAAATTTCTCTTGGGCTAAATTTGATATCTAATATTTAAGTACATCCAGAATAATACAAGCACCAAGAAATGACCTCGAAACCTATGTGGCGATGTATTTTTTTACAAAAGTAATTGGATTTCTTCAAAAAATCATTTTGTTATTTCTAAACCAT
Organism: Homarus americanus; assembly: GCF_018991925.1. Taxonomy (NCBI): domain Eukaryota; kingdom Metazoa; phylum Arthropoda; class Malacostraca; order Decapoda; family Nephropidae; genus Homarus; species Homarus americanus. Next base: position 978,965 of record NW_024753650.1, on the reverse strand, counting down.
TTGAACGAGTTATAATCAAGATATCAAATTTTGGTTATAGGTCTTGGCAACACATTCAAATTGCTGTGAATTTGAATAAAATCATTTTTGGCCGAAATATGAAATTGTAAGTCTATAGTTAAAGTTTTGTGCCGTTTTCTCTGTTCATTTATTTGCTAACTATTTAGTACATCAGAATAATACTGGCTTCAAGAAATGACCTCGAAAACCCGTAAGTGGCGAGTAATTGGCATTGCAAAAAGTGATTAAATATTATAAAATCATTTGGACATTTTCTAAGCCGTTTGAACGAGTTTATAATCGAATGATAAATTTTTGGTTATTTGATCATTGACAATTCAGAATTACCTATGCTGAGGTTTTGAACAATCCAACAGAAATGATGAAAATTGATAAGTTCTATAGCGTTAGGATTTTTTTTGGCCAATAATAGTTTTCTCTGAACTAAAATTTGATGTTGCTATTATTTAAGTACGTCAGATATTGACAAAATGACCTCAAAGCCGTAAGTGGCGGGTAGTTGCATTTGAAAGTAATTAAATATTCTAAAATCATTTGAACATTTCTAAAAGCCATTTGAACAAGTTATAATCAGATATCAAATTTTGGTTAACAGATCGTAAGCATTTAAAGGTACTATACTGAAATTTTGAATAAAATCCATTTTGGCCAAAATGCCAAAAATTGTAAGATCTATAGCCTTAAAGGATTTTGGCCAAAATACATTTTCTCTCTGAACTAAGATTTAATGTTCCTTTATTTAAGTATATCCAGAATAATACACAAGCACAAAAGCTATTACCTCGAAGCATAGTAATTAGCATTGCAAAAGTAATTAAAATATTTAAAAATCATTTGAACATTTTCTAAAAGCATTTGAATTAAGTTATAATCAAATATCTCAGAATTTTGCGGTTTAACAGATCGTTAAGCAGCACTTCAGGAGTACCTATACTGAAATTTTTGAACAAATCCATTTTGGCGAAAATGACAAAAATTGTAAGTCTATGGCCTTAAAGGATTTTTTGGCCAAAAATACGTTTTCTCTCTGAACTAAAATTTAATGTGCTAACTATTTAAGTACATCAGAATATTACAAGCACCAGAAATGACCTCGAAAACCCGTAAGTGGCGGTAGTAGCATTTAAAAGTAATTAAAATGATTAAAATCATTTGTTTTCATTTAAGACAAGTTATAATCAAGATATCAAATTTTGGTTTAACAGATCTTAAGCAGCACATTCAGGAGTACCTATACTGAAATTTTTGAACAAAATCCATTTTTTGGTCGAAATAAGAAATTATAAATCTATGCCTTAAAGTTTTTGGCCAAAATACGTTTTCTCTCTAAACTAAAATTTAGTATGCCTAACTATTTAAGTACATCAGAATAATACACAAACAAGAAATGACCTCTCAGCTAAGTGGAGATAATTAGCATTGCAAAAGTAATTAAAATATTCTAAAATCTTTGGTTATTCTACTATTTGAACAGTTATAATCAATATCAATTTTGGTTAACAATCCTTAATGGCATTCGAATACCTATACTGATAGACAAATCCATTTTGGCGAAATGGAAAAAAGTCTATATAATAAGTTTTGGCCATTTTCTCTCTGAACTAAATTTAATTGTAACTATTTAAATGCATCAGAATAATACAAACACCAAAATGACCTCGAAAACCCATAGTGGCAGAATGATTAGCATTGCAAGTAATTAAATATTCTAAATATTTGAGCATTTCTAAAAGCCATTTGAGATAAGTTATAATCAAGAATATCAATTTTAGTTATGGATCTAATATGAACAAAATTACCTATACTGAAATTTGAGCAAAATCCATTTTTGGCCGAAATGAAAAAATTGTAAGTCTATTGTATACCAAGTTTTGGCCAAACCGTTTCTCTCTGAACTAGAATTTAATGCTAACTATTTACGTATCAGAATAATACACAGCATAAATATTCAAACCCATAGTGCAATGATAATTAGCATTGTAAAATAGTAAAATATTCTAAAATCATTTGAACATTTCTAGCCATTTGAACAAGTTATAATCAGATATCAAATTTTGGTTAGAGATCCTTAAGCAGCACGTTCAATTTCCTATTGATTTGAACAAATCCATTTTGGCGAAATGACAAAATTAATCTATAGCCTTAAAGTTTAATACGTTTCTCTCTGAACTAAAATTTAATGCCTAACATTTTAAGTTACATCAGGAATAATACACAATACCAAGAAATGACCTCAGGCAAGTGGCGAGTAATTAGCATTTGTAAAAGTAATTAAAATATTAAAATCATTTGAACATTTTTCTAAAACCATTTGAACAGAAATTAAATCAAGATATCAGTTTTGGTTAACAGATCCTAAGCCAGCATTGAATTTCTCTTTATTTTGACAAAATCATTTTTGTGAAAATTAAGTCTATAGCAAAGTTTTGGTAAAACCATTTCTCTCTGAACTAAAATTTAATGTGCCTATTTATTAGTACATCAGAATAATAGCACAAAACTGACCTCGAAAACCATAGTGGCAGTAATTAGCATTGTAAAAAGTAATTAAAATATTCTTAAATCATTTGGTTTCTAAAAGCCATTTGAACAAGTTAGTAAAGATATCAAATTTGGTTATCAGATCATTAAGCAGCATTCAGGGTACCTATACTGAAATTTGAACAAAATCCATTTTGACTAAAATGACAAAATTGTAGATCTAACGTAAAGGTTTTTGACTAAAATACTTCTCAACTAAAATTTAATATTCTAACTATTTAAGTACAGAATAATACACCAAAATGACCTCGAAAACCCATAAGTATGGCGATATTAGCATTGCAAAAGTAATTAAATATTCTAAAATCATTTGAACATTTCTAAGCCATTTGAACAAGTTATAATCAAGATGTCAATTTTGGTTGTAGATCGTTAAGCAACATTCAGGTACCTATACTAATTTTGAATAAATCCATTTTTGGTAAAATAACCAAAAATTATGGTCTATAATAAAGTTTTGGCAAAATACGTTTCTCTCTGAACTAAATTTTTTTTTTGTTTAAAATTATTCTTTACTTTTTAAGTACATCTGAATAATACTTAAACGCAATTGACCTCGAAAGAACTAAATTAGTGATTAGCATTAAAATGATTAAAATATTCTAAAAATCATTTGAACATTTTCTAAAAAGCCATTTAACAAGTTATAATCAAGATATCAAATGCAGTTCTTGGATCACATTCAAGAATTGCCTATCAAATTTTGGACAAAATCATTTTGGCCAAAATGACAAAAGTTATGTCTATTTTGTAAGGTTTGGCCAAAAATACATCATCTGAACTAAAATTTAATGTACCTATATTTGTACATCCAGAATAATACACAAGCATAAGAAATGACCTCAACCCACAAGTGGCGGTAATTGTAGAAAGTAATTAAAATATTCTAAAATCTTTGAACTTATTTCTAAAAGCCATTTCAACAAGTTATAATCAAGATATCAAATTTTGGTTAGCGATCCTTAGAGCAGTTCAGGGTACCTGCAAATTTTGACCAAAATCCATTTTTGAAAATGATAAAAATGTAAGTCTATTGTAGCAAGGTTTTTTTTGGAAATGCTTTCTCTCTGATTTAAAATTTAATGACAACTATTTAGTACATCTGAATAATACTATAAGCATAAGTGACATGAAGCGCATAGTGGCGGTAGTTGGCATTTTAAGTAATTAAAATATTCAAAATCATTTGAACATTTTCTAAAGCCATTTGAGCAAGTTATAATCAAGGTGTGGAAATTTTGGTTAACAGATCATTTAACGCATTCAGGGGTACCTGCAAGTACTGAATAAATCATTTTGGTAGTAATAAAGTGTAAGTCTTTTTTTGGTAAGGATTTTTTTTAAAAATGCTTTTCTCTCTAACTAAAATTTAATATTCTTATTTAATTGTCAGAATAATACTAAGCATAAGAAATGACGAAAACCCATAAGTGGCGAGTAATTGATTTTTGCAAAGTAGTTAAAATACTAAAGAATCATTTGGACTTTTCTAATAGCCATTTTAACAAGTTATAATCAAGATATCAAATTGTGGTTTACAGATCTAAGCACATTCAGGGTTACTATACTGAAATTTCAGTAAAATCATTTTTTGTGAAAAGGCAATAAAATTGTAAGTCTTTTTTGCATTAGGATTTTTTGAAAATATGTCTGAACTAAATTTAATATTGCCCTCTGTTTAAATACATCTGGATAATACATAAGCACCGAAATGTTATAAAAGCCGTAATGGCAGTAATTAGCATTGCAAGTAATTAAAATATTCTAGAAATCATTTGAACATTTCTGTAGTATTTAATTGAAAGTTATAATCAAGATGTCAAATTTTGGTTAACAGTCCTTAATCAGCATTCAGGTACCATACTGAATTACTGAAAAAATCATTTTGGCTTAAAATGGCAAAAATGTAAGTTCATGTTAACATTCAAAGATTTTTGGTTAAAAATGCTTTCTCTCAATTTGAAATTTTGTGCTATTTTAGTTATCTTGAATAATACTAAACATAAAAATTATATAAAAGCCTTGTAGGATAATTGCTTTGTGCAAAAGTAATTAAAATATTTTAAAATCATTTAGACATTTTCTAAGCCATTTCAACTAATTATAATCAAGATATCAAATTTTGGTTAACAGATCCTTCAACAACGATTATTACTATACTGAATATAGAAAGTCATTTTTGGCCGAAAATGGCTAAAAAATGTAGAGTCTATTGCTGAGTTTTTGGCTCTTTTCTATCTGATTCAAATTTATGTACTTTCTATTTAAGTTACGTCTGTGAATAATACCTTTCAAAATATTTTGTATAAGTGGTGATATTGGCATTTTAATTAAAATATTCTAAAATCATTTGAGACATTTTCTTAAAGCCATTTCAACAAGTTATAATCAAGATACAAATTTTGGTTTAACAGATCGTAAGCGGCAATTCAGGAGTTACTCTATACTGAATTAGACAAATCATTTTTGGTAGAAATGACAAAAATGTGATCTATTGCTTAAGGTTTTTATTTAAAATATTTCTCTGAACTAAAATTTAATGTGCTAACTATTTAGTACATCTGAATAATGCTAGCTTTCAAATGACATAAAACACTTAAGTAAAATTAGTGGCATTTATAAAAGTAATTAAATGTTTAAAATGTTTGAACATTTTTTAAAAATTAGACAATGTTATAATCAAGATATCAAATTTTGGTTAACAGATCCTTGCAACACATTCAGGGTACCTATACTGAAATTTTGGACAAATCATTTTTTGTGAAAAATAATCTATAAATTGTAAAGTTTTTTGGCGGAAAATGCTTTTCTCTGAACTAAATTTATGTACTTACTATTTAAGTACATCTGAATAATACAGAAGCACCAAAGAAATGACCTCGAAAACCCATAGTGGGGTTTGGCATTTCAAAGTAATTAAATATTCTAGAAATCATTTGAACATTTCTAATAGCCATTTAACAAGTTATAATCAGATATCAAATTTTTGGTGCAGATCATAAACAGCATTCAGGAGTACCTATACTGAAATTTTGAACAAAAATCCATTTGGCCAAAAGCCAACAAAATTATGCGATCTTTTTTACTTAAAAGTTTTTGGTAAAATACTTTCTCTAATACACACATAACAAGAAATGACCTCGAAAACCCATAAGTGGCGAATAATTACCATTGCAAAAGTAATTAAAATATTCTAAAAATCATTTGAACATTTTCTAAAAGCCATTTGAACAAGTTATAATCAAGATATCAAATTTTGGTTAACAGATCCTTAAGCAGCACATTCAGGAGTACCTATACTGAAATTTTGAAGAAAATCCATTTTTTGGCCGAAAATGACAAAAATTGTAAGTCTAAAGCCTTAAAGGATTTTTGGCCAAAAATACGTTTTCTCTCTGAACTAAAATTTAATGTACCTAACTATTTAAGTACATCCAGAATAATACACAAGCACCAAAAAATGACCTCGAAAACCCATAAGTGGCGAGTAATTAGCATTGCAAAAGTAATTAAAATATTCTAAAAATCATTTGAACATTTTCTAAAAGCCATTTGAACAAGTTATAATCAAGATATCAAATTTTGGTTAACAGATCCTTAAGCAGCACATTCAGGAGTACCTATACTGAAATTTTGAACAAAATCCGTTTTTTGGCCCGTAATAAAAATTATGAATTAAAGCCTTAAAGGGATTTTTTATTGAAATACGTTTTCTCTCCTGAACTAAAATTTAATGTGCCCTAACTGTTAGTACATCAGAATACACAAAACACCAAGAAATGACCTCGAAAACCCATAAGTGGCGAGTAATTAGCATTGCAAAAGTAATTAAAATATTCTAAAAATCATTTGAACATTTTCTAAAAGCCATTTGAACAAGTTATAATCAAGATATCAAATTTTGGTTCACAGATCCTTAAGCAGCACATTCAGGAATACCTATACTGAAATTTTGAACAAAATCCATGTTTTGGCCGAAATGACGAAAATTGTAAGTCTAAAGCCTTAAAGGATTTTTGGCCAAAAATACTTTTTCTCTCTGAACTAAAATTTAATGTGCCTAACTATTTAAGTACACCCAGAATAATACACAAGCACCAAGAAATGACCTCGAAAACCCATAAGTGGCGAGTAATTAGCATTGCAAAAGTAATTAATATATTCTAAAAATCATTTGAACTTTTTCTAAAAGCCATTTGAACAAGTTATAATCAAGATATCAAATTTTGGTTAACAGATCCTTAAGCAGCACATTCAGGAGTACCTATACTGAAATTTTGAACAAAATCCATTTTTTGGCCGAAATTACGAAAATTGTAAGTCTATAGCCTTAAAGGATTTTTGGCCAAAAATACGTTTTCTCTCTGAACTAAAATTTAATGTGCCTAACTATTTAAGTACATCCAGAATAATACACAAGCACCAAAAAATGACCTCGAAAACCCATAAGTGGCGAGTAATTAGCATTGCAAAAGTAATTAAAATATTCTAAAATTCATTTGAACATTTTCTAAAAGCCATTTGAACAAGTTATAATCAAGATATCAAATTTTGGTTAACAGATCCTTAAGCAGCACATTCAGGAGTACCTATACTGAAATTTTTAACAAAATCCATTTTTTGGCCGAAAATGACAAAAATTGTAAGTCTTATGCCTTATAGGATTTTTGGCCAAAATACGTTTTCTCTCTGAACTAAAATTTAATGTGCCTAACTATTTAAGTACATGCAGAATAATACACAAGCACCAAGAAATGACCTCGAAAACCCATAAGTGGCGAGTAATTAGCATTGCAAAAGTAATTAAAATATTCTAAAATCATTTTGAACATTTTCTAAAGCCATTTGAACAAGTTATAATCAAGATATTAGAATTTTGGTTAACAGATCGTAAGCAGCACATTCAGGAGTACCTATACTGAATTTTTGAACAAAATCCATATTTTGGCCGAAAGTGACAAAAATTGTAAGTCTATAGCCTTAAAGGATTTTTGGCCAAAAAGACTTTTTCTCTCTAAACTAAAATTTAATGTGCCTATCTATTTAAGTACATCCAGAATAATACACAAGCACCAAGAAATGACCTCAAAAACCCATAAGTGGCGAGTAATTAGCATTGCAAAAGTAATTAGAATATTCTAAAAATCATTTGAACATTTTCTAAAAGCCATTTGAACAAGTTATAATCAAGATATCAAATTTTGGTTAACAGATCCTTAAGCAGCACATTCAGGAGTACCTATACTGAAATTTTGAACAAAATCCATATTTTGGCCGAAATGACAAAAATTGTAAGTCTAAAGCCTTAAAGGATTTTTGGCCAAAAATACTTTTTTCTCTGAACTAAAATTTAATGTGCCTAACTATTTAAGTACATCCAGAATAATACACAAGCACCAAGAAATGACCTCGAAAACCCATAAGTGGCGAGTAATTAGCATTGCAAAAGTAATTAAAATATTCTAAAAATCATTTGAACATTTTCTAAAAGCCATTTGAACAAGTTATAATCAAGATATCAAATTTTGGTTAACAGATCCTTAAGCAGCACATTCAGGAGTACCTATACTGAAATTTTGAAAATCCATTTTTTGGCCGAGGACAAAAATTGTAGAATCTAAAGCCTTAAAGGATTTTTGGCCAAAAATACGTTTTTTCTCTCTGAACTAAATTTAATGTGCTAACTATTTAAGTACATCAGAATAATACACAGCACCAAGAAATGACCTCGAAAACCCATAAGTGGCGAGTAATTAGCATTAAAAGTAATTAAAATATTAAAAATCATTTGAACATTTTTCACAAAAAGCCATTTTAGACAAATTTTTGGTTAACAGATCATGTAGCACATTCAGGAGTACCTATACTGAAATTTTGAAAATCCATTTTTTGGCCGAAATAACAAAATTGTAAGTCTAAAGCCTTAAGGATTTTGGCCAAAAATACGTTTTCTCTCTGAACTAAAATTTAATGTGCCTAACTATTTAAGTACATCCAGAATAATACACAAGCACCAAGAAATGACCTCAAAAACCCATAAGTGGCGAGTAATTAGCATTGCAAAATTAATTAAAATATTCTAAAAATCACTTGAACATTTTCTAAAAGCCATTTGAACAAGTTATAATCAAGATATCAAATTTTGGTTAACAGATCCTTAAGCAGCACATTCAGGAGTACCTATACTGAAATTTTGAACAAAATCCATTTTTGGGCGAAAATGACAAAAATTGTAAGTCTAAAGCCTAAAAGGATTTTTGGCCCAAAATACTTTTTCTCTCTGAACTAAAATTTAGTGTGCCTAACTATTTAAGTACATCCAGAATAATACACAAGCACCAAGAAATGACCTCGAAAACCCATAAGTGGCAAGTAATTAGCATTGCAAAAGTAATTAAAATATTCTAAAAATCATTTGAACATTTTCTAAAAGCCATTTGAACAAGTTATAATCAAGATATCAATTTTGGTTAACAGATCCTTAAGCAGCACATTCAGGAGTACCTATACTGAAATTTTGAACAAAATCCATTTTTTGGCCGAAAATGACAAAAATTGTAAGTCTAAAAGCCTTAAAGGATTTTTGGCCAAAAATACTTTTTCTCTCTGAACTAAAATTTAATGTGCCTAACTATTTAAGTACATCCAGAATAATACACAAGCACCAAGAAATGACCTCGAAAACCCATAAGTGGCGAGTAATTAGCATTGCAAAAGTAATTAAAATATTCTAAAAATCATTTGAACATTTCTAAAAGCCATTTGAACAAGTTATAATCAAGATATCAAATTTTAGTTAACAGATCCTTAAGCAGCACATTCAGGAGTACCTATACTGAAATTTTGAACAAAATCCATTTGTGGACGAAATGCCAAAAATTGTAAGGTTTACCCCTTACAGAATTTTTGGCCAAAAATACTTTTTCTCTCTGAACTAAAATTTAATGTGCCCAACTATTTAAGTACATCCAGAATAATACACAAGCACCAAGAAATGACCTCGAAAACCCATAAGTGGCGAGTAATTAGCATTGCAAAAGTAATTAAAATATTCTAAAAATCATTTGAACATTTTCTAAAAGCCATTTGAACAAGTTATAATCAAGATATCAAATTTTGGTTAACAGATCCTTAAGCAGCACATTCAGGAGTACCTATCAGGGCTGTGGAGTCGGAGTCGGAGTTGGAGTCGGAGTCGAGGAGTCGGAGGAAATTTCGGCTTGTGGAGTCGGAGTCGGTAAAATTGTCCAGACTCCGACTCCGACTGAAGCTATTCTGTTCCTAAGAACAAATATATGAACTCAGGCATATTCATTGCAGTGATTCCACTGATCCCACTAAATTTCTTAAATTATTAAAAGAATTTATTTCCATTTTATAAGCATTATTATGAATTTATTGTAGCAGGCACAGTATAGCACTATAATTTTGGACGATAGTCTCTTCTTTACCATTTGAAATTTTGAATTATATCAAATTTTGTTTCGTTGAAAACTGCACAGAGGCTCTCAGCTACAAAACAATTAGCTACAACCTGTTTTTGGTGAGATTAAGGCAAATTTAATTTAATAACTTAATCATGTAAGGTTTATCCATTTTCCATAATAAGGTATTCATTTCTTTAATGTACATAAATATATAACTTTACTTTAAAAGGAATTGTAGGATCATCATTTAGATCCACATCAGATTATGAGCTTAAACAAAATTCATATGCTGAGATCGAACTTTTAGATATACATGTAAATGGTGTTTTCTAGTTAATATCTTGAATTCTTAATAAATTTATTTTTCTTTTGATTGAAACTTTGAAAGTCAAGCCTATCATCTTTTTGTAGTTCTTAAATATCGTCCAGATCATTAATAAAGCAGTATAGCCACGGTGTTTTACTTTTTACCTGTGCAGGTTACAACATACAAATTACAATTAGGATGGTAGAAATAGTTGTTACAAATAGGCCAAGGAGTCGGAGTCGAAGGTTTTGTCTTCGACTCCACAGCCCTGGTTAATAGGTCAGTTTACTAGAGGGAGTCGGAATTAATCTGACCTAGTATGGAGAGTGGGTGACCCGAGGTGACCTTTAGGGTGGTGTAGGTGTGTGTGTGTGTGTGTGTTGGTGTGTAGGTGCGTGTCCGCTAAGCCGCTTGTGTTATACAGGTTAGGTGGACCATACATATGTGACCTTAACACATGTCTCTCTCTATACACACACACACACACACACACGGCAAATAAACCCATCATTAATTCCAAGTTTGTAAAATATTCACATGTAATAACATAGCCTTGAGGTGCTAGCTATACTGTGTGTGTATGTGTGTGGGTGTGTATTTCTGATCTACATAAATAAATAAATACGTGTTCTAAATACCTGACTCTAATTTGACTTACATGTCTACCTATCCCAATCTATCTATCTATCTATCTATCTATCTATCTATCAATCAATCAATCTATCTATCAATCTATCTATCTATCTCCTCCCCGTCTCCTTTAATAATACTCTCTCTGGGGGTCTCCTATAATCACCTACTTGAAACAACATTGATTTCTACTTACAAATATTTACCCACGGATTGATTGGAAAATATTGAATCACCTGAAGATTAGGCACCCCAACTTAACTCATAGTAACTTGACCTGTACGCACCTGCACGTACCTGTAACCTGCACGTGCTCAGCTCATAACTTGTATCACCTAACTCATTAACAAACTCAATTACCAAACATCAACAATCAAGTTTTAATGAAAAAAATTCTCAAGTCCGGTATTTATTCTTTCTTCCCCCGAGTCCGGAATATTTATGCATATATTATAAAACATCCCGGATTATTACCTGTCTCTCCCGTGTGTGTGTGTGTGTGTGTGTTGCTGTTATTATTATTATTATTATTAAATCTAGTAATAATAATAATAATAATAATAATAATAATAATAATAACAATAACAACAACCACCACCACAACAACAACAAAAATATATCGAATAAACTATAAAAAAAAATAAAAGCTAATTATAACTGTAATGTTGGATGGAAAAAAAAACATTACTCTATTGTGCTACGAAATAATTGAAAAAAAACAACAATAACCTATGAAAAAATAAATAAATAAATAAAACAAATTCATTTATCACCTCAGGCGTAAGGCTCCCCGGATGACTGCTCTCTATTGAACTGGTGACGTCATGCGTATATTTCCCATTTTGGAGACAATATATTCGTTACGTATATATAGTGAGATCTCTATTACCGGACTATATGGGAGGTTGGAGTCCGTTATATAAGAAATATCTATATAACGAACTATATGAGGGTTGTAGTCTTGTTATATCGAGGTCCGTTATATGAGAAATCTGTATATAACGGACTATGAGGGTTGTAGTCTTGTTATATCGAGGTCCGTTATATGAGAAATCTGTATATAACGGACTATATGAGGGTTGTAGTCTTGTTATATCGAGGTCCGTTATATGAGAAATCTGTATATAACGGACGATATGGGAGAATGATGTCCGTTATATCGAGGTCCTTTGTATGTGCAACCTCCATAAAACGGACTGCACCCGCTAGACTGATGTCCGTTAAATAGAGGTTGTAAAGTATAGTATACATATCCGTTATGGTGTATTAATTAAAATACCGTATATGTGTTATGTATATATTCTATCTTAAGTGTAATTTATTCTATACGTATACATATAAAATCTTAAGTATATACAAGTTTGTTTACATATATACACCATCTTATATATAAACTATAGTTATGGGTGAATATTCCAATGTTAAGTATGGTATATCCTCCCTAACCTAAACCAACCTAACCTAACCTAACCTAACCTAACCTTAACCTAAACCAACCAAACCAAACCTTAACCTAAACTAACCTTAACCTAACCTAACATAACATAACCTAACATAACCAAACCTTAACCAACCGAACCTAACCTAACCGAACCTAACCTAGCCGAACTAAACCTTAACTTAACCTAACCTTAACCTAAACTAACCCATATCCTCATGTTAACTGTATATATATCCCTTTAGGCACAAAATAGACCAATCACTAAGTATATACAGTTAACTAGTTCAGTTCGTTCGCCTCTCTCTCTCTCCCCGAAACCCACGAACCCCGATAGAGATTCAGACTCACGAACCCGAAGCATTTTTGGAGAGAATAATGTTATCAGTCTACTGCTTCGGGTTCATGGGTCTGAATCTCTCGGGGGTTCGTGGGTTTCGGGGTTCAGTTTCGGGGTTGGTGGGTTCGGGGTTGGTGGGTTCGGGGTTCAGTTCAGAGGGAGAGGCGAACGGACTGACTTTAGTAGTTGTCTGTGTGTCGTGTCAGGTCGATGAACATTCTCAGGTGAGTGTAAGTTTAATTAGTGAGGATGATACGGTGTGTGTGTGTGTGTGGGTGTCACGTGTGGTGGAGGTTCAATGGTGGCAGTAGTGGGCTTTGGATGTCATGATCCAGGGTTCGAACCTTTGAGGAGAGAGAGAGAGAGAGAGAGAGAGAGAGAGAGAGAGAGAGGTCTGGTATGTGGCGAGAAAAGTCCGTTATATGGAGAGAAATGTCCGTTATAGGGAGAGAAATGTCCGTTATAGGGAGAGAAAAGTCCGTTATTTGGAGAAAATCCGTTATATCGAGAAAAAATCTGTTATATAGACACTCCCCCCCCCCCATCTCCATGACAACTCGAGGGAATTTTCCTCAATAGTGACGAGAAGGAATCAAATTATATCTTAACAACGTCGTATAAAGTCTAGTTTTATCTTGTGTCTTGTCACTTTAGGGTTTTATTGCCCATTAACTCTCTCATAAAAGGTAAACATTAGCTTCACTTGTCGCCTTATGATGAATTTTTTGCCTGGGACTAATTTTAGGTGATGGTGATAATTTTTTTTTTTTTTTTTTGGGGGAGGATAGTTTTGGGGTGTTAATTGATGGTTTGGGGGGATAATTTGGGGGATAATTGATGACATTTTGCTAATCCTTGATAATAATTAATTTATAATCTTTGGTGAGACTTATTGATATTAACTCACTAAATAACAATGACATTCAGAAGACGGTACAAAATGGTCACCTCTGAGGTACTCTGAGACTTATTTCACCTCCTCTCTCTCCCTCCTCACTTCCTCCTCTCACTTCCTTTCCCTCCTCACTTCCTCTCTCCCTCCTCACTTCCTCTCCTCCCCTTCCTCTCCCTCCCTCACCTCCTCCTGCCTCCTCTCCTTTAACTCCCCTTAATCCCTCCCTCCCTCCCCCAAACAATCTCTCCATTCCACCGTCTCCCCAATCCCTCCAACTCCCCCCACCCAACCCCTCCAAACCCCCTTCCTCCCCAACCCCTTCCCCAGGCCACCACGTCATCTCAGCCAGTACCCCCAATTCCCCACTGTCAATCTTAAATTCTTCACTAAGTAATACGAAAAAAAATAACAAACTTATCAGCGTCTTCCAGAAACTTCAAACTATCTCCTGAACTACATTACCCCCCACGCCCCTCACCCTCCCCACTCCCCTTCATCCCCCCAAGCAGCAGTAAGTTCGAGCCCACTACCTGCCCCTTCACGACCTGCTCCAAACTTCTAGTATTATTCAAACTATTTAAAGTGTCTAAATACCCAATGCCAACTGTCGGTAGATGGTTGAAGTTGAACGACTTATAAGGTGTGTGTGTGTGTGTGTGAGTGCGTGTGAGTGCGTGTGTGTGTGTGTGTGTGTGTGTGCGTGCGTGTGTGTGTGTGTGTGCGTGCGGTGCCCTAAACATGTGAGGAGCCCTGAATCCGGCCCTAACCTAACCTAACCTAACCTAAACCCGGCGCTGCTGGTGGTTGCTATGTGGAAGTCCTGGCTAAAATCATTTCGGTCGGGCTGGGGTCACAGACACTCACCACCTGCTTGAACTTTAACACACACACACACACGACAGGCTCTCATACCACACACGCACACAGACACACACACACACACAGATTTGCATGTATATGTGAGAGAGAGAGAGAGAGAGAGAGAGAGAGAGAGAGAGAGAGAGAGAGAGAGGTGTCAACATCCCCACACTAAGGTAACAGCAGGACAACAACAACAACAACAACAAAAGTTAAACCACAAGAACTCAACAAAACTTACATGTGATTTCCCTCTTCTCCTCCTCTTTCTTCTTCCTCTTCTCCTCCTCCTTCTTCTTCCTCTTCTCCTTCTCCTTCTTCCTCTTCTCCTCCTCCTTCTTCCTCTTCTCCTCCTCCTTCTTCTTCCTCTTCTCCTCCTCCTCCTTCTTCTTCCTCTTCTCCTCCTCCTTCTTCCCCCTCTCCTCCTTCCCTCCTCTCCCTCCTTCCCTCTTCTCTCTCCTTCCCTCCCCCATCTTCCTACCTCTCCCCATTCCCCCTCCTCCTCTTCCTTAACACCCTTCTTGTCTCTTCCTTCTCCTCCCCCTCAACCCCCTCCTCCTCCTCCTCCCCAACCCTTCCTTCTCCTCCTCCCCTCAACCCCTTCCTTCTCCTCCCCCTCACCCCCTCCTCGTCCTCCCCCCTCCTCCCGACACCAGTTTCCTCCCGGTATAAAGTTCATCTTTTTGTACACATTTTCTTTTTATTCTTGGTGGGGCGTGAAGCAGCTACTGCAAACAGAGGTCGACGGAGAGGAGCTTTGGGGGGAGGAAGGAGTGCCTGTGTAGGTGGTTGGTGGCACTGTGGCATTGGGTGAACAGAGGAGTCAACAGTGTGTGTGTGTGTGTGTGTGTGTGTGTGGGGCCAAGCTGAGGGTGAAAAATATTTCAGTTCCTTTTGTACTGTAGGTGTGTGTTGAGGAGCAAGAAGAAGGAGGAGGAAGAGGAAGAAGAGAGGAAAAGAAGGAGGGAGGAAGAAGAAAGGAGGAGGAGGGAGAAAAAGAAGAAGAAGGAGGGAAAGGAGGAAGAAAAGGGAGGAAAGAAGGAAGGAGGAGGAGGAGGAGGGAGGAAAGAAGAGGGAGAAAAGAAGAAAGGAGGAGGAGGAAAGAAAAACAAGAGGAGGAAAAGGAGGAGAAAGAGGAGGAGGAAGAAGGAGGAGGAGGAGGAAAAAGAAGGAGGAGGAGGAGGAGGAGGAAAAAAGAAGGAGGGAGGAGGAGGATGAGGAGGAGGAGGACGAATAGGTGTGTGCTGGAAAGGGCTGGTGGAGGAAGAGGTAGGGTGGTGTGTGTGTGTGTGTGTGTGTGTGTGTGTGTGTGTGTGTGTGTGTGTGTGTGTGTGTGTGTGTGTGTGTGTGTAAAACTTTCTTCTCTCCATCATTAATGCACGTATTTATCTACAACCAGACAGACAGACAGACAGACGAACAGAGACAGACAGAGGCATGCTATTATTATATCCATTTTACATATACTTCTTATGGGGGACTTTCTGTCTATCTGTAATTTTGTCTGTCTATCTGTCTGTGTCTGTCTTTCTATCTTCATCTGTTTTTCTATGTATCTCTGTCTATTTGTCTCCTCCCCAACATGCTACCCCACTACCGTCCCTCTGTCTGTCTGTCTGTCTGTCCTGGTGCTCGTAGAAGGAGGGAGAGAGCCATCTGTCTCTCCCTCTACGTGGTACAGAGTCTTCCCGTCTATCTCTGCTGCCCAGGCAACACGCCCCTTATCTCATTCTGTCAGGGCGCGAGGGTGGTAAGGTTGGTGCTTGTTCCTGTCTCTGTCTGTTTATCTGTCTGTCTGTGTCTGTTTTGCTGTCTCTATCTATCTATCTGTCTGTCTCTGTCTATCTGTCTCTCTGTCTCACTGTCTGTGTTTCGGTCTCTCTCTCTGTCTTTTTTACTCTGTTTTGCTGTCTCCATCTGTCTGTCTGTCTGTCTGTCTCTTCTGTCTATGTAGATGTTTCTCCCAAAGACAACATCTACACCTACCTTTCCATTCCTTCCCCCTCCTTGTCTTCCTCTTCCTCTTCCCCTCCCTTCCTCCTCTCTTCCTTCCTCGTTTCCCTTCTCTCCCAAATCACCTCCCCTTTCCTACCTTCCCACTAACCCTCCCCCCTCTCTACCCTTCCCTCCCCTCCCAGGTACAAGGCGTGAAATAGAGTGACGAGTGACGAGTGACCTCTTACAGCCAAGACGGAAGTGTACCTTTGTTCTGTACCTGTGAGACGTGGTGGAGGTGGCAGTTATTGTGGGAGGAGGGCTGGGAGAGGAAGAAGGGGCTGGGGAGAGAGGGAGGAAGGAAGAGGGGAAGGGAGGAGAAGGGGAGGGAGGAGGGAGGAGGGAGGGAGGGAGGAGGGAGAGGGAGGAGGGAGGGAGAGGGAAGGAGGGAGGGAAGGAGGGGGAGAGGGAGGGAAGGAGGGAGGAGAGGGAGGGGAGGGAGGGAGGGAGGGAGGGAGGGGGAGGAGAAGTAGAGGTGAGAGGTGGTGGAGGGGCAGTTATTATAGGGGGGAGTTGGAGGGGAAAGGAGGGAGCAGAGGAGGAGGAAAAAATAACAGGGGAAGAAGGAGAGGGAGAGAGAGAGAGAGAGAGAGAGAGAGAGAGATTCATCGATAGATAGAGAAAGAAAGAAAGAAAAGAAAAAGAAAGAAAGCAGTGAAGGGAGGAGGAATTAGCGAGAGAGTAAGAGGAAAACAAAGTCATTGAGAACGAAGGAACGACCAGGAGGAAGGTGAAGGAGGAGGAGGAGGGAGGAGGAGGAGGAGGAGGAGGAGGGTGAGAGGAGGAAGAGACTAAAAGCTGAAACAGAAAAATGTGATGAAGAAAAAGAATGAAACAAAAATAGATAATAAACAAGACAGACAGACAGACAGACAGAGACACACTTCTCACCCCGCCCAACCACCACTCACCCCCCCCCACCTAACCACCCCCGCCCAACCACCACTCTCACCCCCCGCCCAACCACCACTCTCACCCCCTCCAACCACCACTCACTTCCCCCCAACAACCAAAGTATATTATAAAAGTAGTTGTATTTTTCCTTTACTTTCTCTTCCTTCTACGTGACTGGGGAAGGGGAGGGGTAGGGAGGAGAGGGTAGGGAGGGTAGGAAGTGGGAGGATGATGACGATAATTAAAGATCCACACACACACACACACACTTCCCTAACACACAAAATATATTGTAAAATCAATCACATTCCCAAAATAAAACAGGTGACTCCATTAACAGGTAAGCTGACACACACACACACACACACACACACACACACACACACACACACACACACACACACACACACACACAAGCACTTCAATTAAGAGTCACCTGTTGGATTAAGTCTGTTTGGGTGGGGTGGGAGGAATCATTTATTTATTTTTGTTGTTGTGGTAGTTGTTGTTGTTCTTGTTATTGTTGTTGTTGTGGTTATTATTGTTGTGGTTGTTATTTTTGTTGGTGTTGTTGTTCTTTTTATTGTTATTGTTGTTATGTTGCGTTTTCTTTGTTAATGTTTTTGTTGATGTTTTACGTTTTCTTTGCTAATTTGAGAGAGTGTGTGTGTGTGTGTGTGTGTGTGTGTGTGTGTGTATACCATATTATAACATTATCATCAGCTCAGAATATTAGCGCAGGAATCGTGAGGTGACTGAGGCATTAATTAGCGTTATCCTGGCGAGCTACACCACTAACACCAATTAAACCACCATCACCAACAACACCACCAACACCATCACCAACAACACCACTACCACCATCACCACCACTAACACCAACAACACCATCACTACCACCAACAACACCACCACTACCACCATCACCAACAACACCACTAACACCACTATCACCAATACTATTAAGATATCCCCAGACGCGTGAGGCAGGAGGAGGGTGGGGAGGGGGGAGAGGGGGAGGGCGTGGGGAGGGGAGGGGAGGGGGGTGTGGTGTGTGTGTAAAGGTAATGGGTGAGGGGCAGGAAACAAATATGTGAGGTGGCATGGGAGGGAGAGGGAGGGGAGAGGGGCGTGGGAGAGGTGGCACAGGAGGTTGGCGCAGGGGAGATAGGAAGGGTGAGTGGGAGAAAGGGAGAGAATGAAGGAGGGAGGGAGGGAGGAAAAGAGGGAGAGAAGGAGGGAGGGGTCACAACAGCAGGCAGGAGGCGCTCTATGACCCACCAGGCGCTATCTCCAACGCTACTAATTTCCGGAGACCACCAACCAACCGCCCCTAATCTCTGGCCCGGAGGAGGGGCTGAGGGGTAGAGGAGGGGTGGGGGTAGGGGAGAGGTGAGGGTGGGGAGGGGTGGGGAGAAGAGGGAGGGGAAGAGGAAAGAGAGTGTGTGTGTGTGTGTGTGTGTGTCACCCCAGTACTTCATGACTACCTACACAGCCCACCCACCGCCCACCAATCCCACCATCACGCCCACCCTGCGATGACCGTCACCCTTCACTGCCACAACCCACCCTCACGCCCACCTCTGTAATATAACTGTGTACATTACCAGCCTTTCATGGCCCATTGGCACAATCCACGCGTATGAGGGTTTGGTGCAGTCTGATTGGTCCTTCTCGCATCATAACGTCCAGTATTACCGCGAGCAAACTGTACCTGCCGAACCCAACCCTAATTTAACCTAATCTAACCTAACCTGGTCATGAGGTGAGGTGAGGCCCACAAACGCGCGGATTCTACACAAATTACCCCACATAACCACTTCCCCCGACACCCACCTACACACACGCACGCACGCACGCACACACACGCGCGCGCGCGTCCCATTGGGTCATCGTCTCCCTTCACCTGATTGGCCCTCAGAGCGTCACCTTGAGGCTAACGAACAACCAGCTGAGAGTAGCAGTTTGTGTCAGGCCCCCCCACCGCCCCCCCAAGCTGTTACATGTCACGGAGTTGGCGGGAATTTGCATGTAAATACGTACAGAGGCGTCGTTTAATTCTGGGTTACTGGGCGTTCCGCATGGTGGTGTAATTTCTCCCCGGGTCCTTCTTCTTGCTCTATGGTTCTGATGGTGTGGTAAGTGTCGCAGTTAAAATGGTGTTTCGGTTTATATTAGGCGGTACAGTCCCCTTCACTTGTGCGTTTACAGGGGCTCGTCATAATAAACATTCCACAAATCATTATATTTGAGATATTTGTGTTAATTTTGTTTTAGTTTGATTCTATAGTATGTTGACTACTGTGAGTTTCCTTCTGTCAGATGTAAACAAACACAGGGCTGCCACACTGCACAAAACCTGACGAGCCCCTGTAAACGCGGTAGTGAAGGGGACTGTACCTAGCCTAAACCTGATTCTAATTTAATATAACCTAAACTGACCTAAATTAACCTGAATTGACCTAAACTAATCTAACCTAACTTGATTCAAATTAACCTAACCTAAAATTGCCTAATTCAAAGTAACCTAACCTGACCCATCGTAACCTAACCTAATCTAACCATTACGAATGAGGCCCATTAGAACTACGCTAGGTTAGGTTAGGTTAGGGCCATTTCGGACAGGGGCTCATTTGATCAGCCACCCTGCCAAGAACACTACAGACAGACTAGTGTACACAACAGACAACACCTGATTACCTCTGTCAATAGCACTGTCTTCATGTCTGTCTGTCTGTCTATCTGTTCAAACACCCCTTACCCCCTGCTCACACACCCCTATCGCCCCCCCCCCTCACCTCCCTGCTCACACACCCCTCACTCCTCCCTCACCTCCCTGATCATATAGTGTTATCGACCAGGTAGGAGGCAGGTGATGGATCGGGTGTGTTGAGGTGAAAGGAAGAGTATACCTGTAATCTGCTACCAATCCTTTCCCCCCCCCCAAGTACCACACCACCACTCACCACCATTACTACCCCAGCACCACCACCACCCTCACACCCACACACCCCCTCTCACCACCCTTCAACACCACCACCATCAAACCCACACACCCTCTCACCACCCCTTCACTTCACCTCACCACCCCCACACCCTCACCACCCTCCAAACATCTCTTGTCCTCATTACACACTTTTCCAACACCCAAAGGACTTACTCCCAGGCAACACGGTGTAGAAATACTCCAGAAGACCTTGTATCCAGAAGACCTTGTATCCGGAAGACCTTGTATCCGGAAGACCTTGTATCCAGAAGACCTTGTATCCAGAAGACCTTGTATCCAGAAGACCTTGTATCCAGAAGACCTTGTATCCAGAAGACCTTGTATCCAGAAGACATTGTATCCAGAAGACCTTGTATCCAGAAGACCTTGTATCCAGAAGACCTTGTATTCAGAAGACCTTGTATTCAGAAGACCTTGTATCCAGAAGACCTTATCCAGAAGACCTTGTATTCAGAAGACCTTGTATTCAGAAGACCTTGTATTCAGAAGACCTTGTACCTTGTATCCAGAAGACCTTGTAGAAGACCTTGTATCCGGAAGACCTTGTATTCAGAAGACCTTGTATCCGGAAGACCTTGTATCCGGAAGACCTTGTATCCAGAAAACCTTGTATCCAGAAAATGTCTGATTAAGAGAGTTTTCACCGCCGCCGGAGTCTCCAACAACGACCAGAATTTTCTCATTATCTTCTTGATTGCGTGTACTGCTGTTTAGGGCGTGTGCGTGTGTGTGCGTGTGTGTGTGTGTGTGTGTGTGTGTGTGTGTGTGTACGTATATGTGTGTGAAGTCATTATACGTCTGGCAACACGACATTACTCTTCATCTATACAGGTAAAAATAATTATCATACCTCACAATGGCAGTAACGTACATACATACATAATGCATCTTTAAATTATCATACTTAATGGTTATCCTCTGTCGTATATCACTATCATGAGGCTTATAAATTATCATAACATACGAGGAGAGAATTAATGGGGGGGGGGGGGTTACAGGTTAATTAGTCCACCAAAAGGTAATATACTCAACAGGTAAAAGTGCGCAGCAGGTGTAAAATTATCGTATATTAAGGAGTTAAATTATCGTAAGTAGGTATATATCGTTATTATATAGATCGTAATGAATGAAGAAGGTAGAGAGTATTTACGATATGGTTGTAATTTGGTGTTAAGACGTCGTACTCGAAGACACGTGTTAGTATTGGACTCAAGGAAGTGCCAGTCATCGTACTCAAGGGACCTACACCACCACAATCCACCATTCACAAACGTAAACAAATAAGTCATTACAAACACTTAACTCCCTTCCTCCCTCCACTCTCCATTTGCTAGTTGTCCCTCCCTCTCTCTCTCCATTTGCCATATACTCTTCCTTTCTTCCCTGCCACTCACCCCTCCCTCCCTCCCATCCCTCCACTTACCCCTCCCTCCCCCCTCCACCTGCCACCTACCCCTCCCTCCACCTGCCAGTAACAAGAGAAATATCGCCTCCGGAACACTAATTAGATTCCCTCCCCATCATCCAGGCTGTGTTTTGTATGTAAATCAAATGCAACATGAATGTCAATACGGTGGTGTATAACTGTGCAACGAGCAATCGGGGATAAATGCGCGTTTTAATATATCATTCATTATACACCGTGAATGGGGCTGCGCTCGGCTGCTATCGCGAACAAACGGGTATTGAAAACAATGAACTGCGAGGTAGGAGGGAGGGTGGGGGAGGGGAGGTAGGAGGGAAGGAAGGGGGGGAGGTAGGAGGGAAGGAAGGGGGCAAGTAGGAGGAGGGAAGAGGTTCAGGAGGGAAGGAAGGGGAGGGAGGGAAGGGGTAGGAAGAAAACACTCACTAGAATTCCCACTGTTTGTTATTTTCGGCTCTAAATGAAGGCAGGTCAAGGCGAGTTTGTTTGTTTATTTTCCTTACAGCAATATACTACAGTAGTTTCAGGTACAAAAAGTAATAATTGTCTACTGTTACTACGAGTTCATGTTAAGGGGTCAGTTTAGATCCGCCATTTTTATATCTAGTTTATTTTGATGGGATATTTCTCACTGACATAATATCGTTTACTGTAGAGAAAATAGATCCGTGGGGTATGGTTAGGTTAAGTTAAGTTAGGTTAGGTTAGGTTAGGTTAGGTAAGGTAAGGTTAAGTTAGGTTAGGTTAAGTTAGGTTAGGTTAAGTTAGGTTAGGTTAAGTTAGGTTAGGTTAAGTTAGGTTAGGTAAGGTAAGGTTAAGTTAGGTTAGGTTAGGTAAGGTTAAGTTAGGTTAGGTAAGGTAAGGTTAAGTTAGGTTAGGTAAGGTTAGGTTAGGTAAGGTTAAGTTAGGTTAGGTTAGGTTTCACTGTAGCAATAACATATCCCAACAGAAGAGATTATATATGTTCACTATTGCAACGACAGCACTCTCACTCCCCTTGTTGCAATGTATCGTCACCTAACCTAACCTAACCTAACCTAACCAGATCATACATAAACGTCTTGGTTCACTTGATCTAAACAATCACCCACAACTAACACAAGCAGACCGACCATTCTTTTACATCACCGAAATAAAAGAACTGATAAATGATTAATTGATACCGTATTCAATCCCTAATCTAACCTTTCCCGCGGTTTATTTTTAGCTTTTAGTGTCATAAATATAAACAACGTAAGTATTTATTATGTATATTCAATCGTTTACGAGAATATAGAAGTAAAATCACAAGAGGAGACGCCAGCATGACCGTTCTCTACCGGAGTTAATTATGCAGTATGCACTGAGCCACTTCGCGCCAAAATGTGTCTGGTGGATTCGGGCTTGTTGACGTGAATGAGGTGCCATTTAGTAATTATTGTCTGGATTAATTTATCGTTTTAGTGTGTGTGTGTGTGTGTGTGTGTGTGTGTGTGTGTGTGTGTTAAAATAAACGACAACTGAATAATAATAATAATAATAATAATAATAATAGTAATAATAATAATAATAATAATAATAATTTCTCACATTGATAACAACCATTAGCTAAGTCATCAAGTAGGGAAAGCTATGACTAAATTTATCTCACCGAAAGCTAAACCAAGCTAAACACACACAAACAACCCAAAACACAACACACACACACACACAGCACACACACACACACACACCACTCACACACACACACACACACACACACACAAACAACCCAAACACAACACACACACACACACACACACACACACACACACACAAACAACCCAAACACAACACACACACACACACACACACACACACACACACACACAACCTAAACACAACCCAAAACACAACACACACACACACACACACACACACACACACTCACCTCACACACACACACACACACTCACCACTCACCACTCACACACACACACACACACACACACACACACACACACACACACACACACCCCCAAACATACACACAATAACACACACACACCCCAAACATAACACACCCACCACACACACACACACACACCCCAAACATAACACACACACACAATACAGCACACACACACACCCCAAACATAACACACACACACACACACACACACACACACACCAAACATAACACACTCACACACACACCCCCAAAACATAACACACACACACACACACACACACACACACACACACACACACACACACACACACACAACGTACTGATCAACAATTAAAAGGGCTATTATCTCATTTGCATATTGCTAATAATAAAGTATTTATTAGCATACAACTGACACACACTCGAACATAACAACCTATTATAATATGGCCGTTATTACCCGCTCGTATAGTTTATGAACTGTTAACTATTTTACCTATGATAATGTTATACTCATTTGGTGTTATATATTAATGCCAGTGTAATATTGGTTAGGTTAGGTTAAGTTGTATTTATTAATGTATTTCGTTGTATTGTGTTGTATTGTGTTTAGTGTATCATTTTAAGTATTGTGTGTATTGTATTATGTCAGTTATTGTATTTTCATTTGTTTTTGTTAATGTTTGTATTGTAATATAATTATTGGTTGTTATAAAAGCTATGCAAATAAAACACATACACACTCACACACACACACACACACACACACACACAGTGGACAACACTGCACCGGACTACTCATCGCTACAAGGCACCCTGGACAGGCTACAGGCATGGACTACGGAGAACAAGGTCACCATCAACCACACCAAAACCGTAGTCATGCACATC
This sequence comes from Homarus americanus, assembly GCF_018991925.1. Classification (NCBI taxonomy): domain Eukaryota; kingdom Metazoa; phylum Arthropoda; class Malacostraca; order Decapoda; family Nephropidae; genus Homarus; species Homarus americanus. The sequence continues at coordinate 954,389 of NW_024753650.1, read as the reverse complement.
AATACCGCCACCACTCCAGTGCAAGCCCCAGCAGTCACAGTGGGTGCCCATCCTCTCCGGTTAGTTCAGTCTGCCAAACTCCTGGGTGTAACCATAGACCACAAACTGGACTGGAAGGCCCATGTAAACAACACAATCAAGGCAGTCTCGTACCGACTCTACATGCTACGACGACTCGGGTCACTTGGGACACCCATGCCAGAGCTGAGGACCATCTATTCTCCCCAAACTAACGTATGCGTCACCAGCATGGTCGTCTTCTCTCAACTCACCAACAACGTCGGCTAGAGAAGGTACAGAAGAGGGCCTGTAGAATCATGCTCGGCGCAGACTACTCCGGCTACAACAAGGCTCTCTCCACCCTGGAAATGCCATCCCTCAGTGACCTCCACCACCAAGCATTAGCAGGGTTTGGTAGTGGACTACTGCACCACGTATCGCCATCTCCTGCCACCTGCAGTTCCCCGCCCACCTCGCGCAGTCCGCCACTACAACAAAATTCAGCTCATATGAGCCCGCACCGATAGATATAAGAACAGCACCATCCCATCTATTGTTAAAATAATTAAAAACTCCTGATTTACGTACTGTACAGCCCTGTAAATGCATTGAACGTATACCATTGTCTAATTCAAATGTAAGTTTGTATATTTTCAGGCACCGGCTGCAACTCTATTAATAAACCGTTTATTATTAATTATTATTATTATTATTATTATTATTATTATTATTACACCCACACTCTTATCCAAACCCACCCACCCACCCACACACACACACACATCTGAACAAACCCACCTTACCTCAACAACACACACACCCACACACACGCCCGCAGTTGGACCAAAGTTGGCGATGAACTAAAAGCCACTCGAGTCTGATACCACGAGTCCCCCGGTTCGATTCTCCTCCAATGAGTTCCATCTGTTGCCCCAATTCTCCGCCGCCCTACTACCGACAAGTACTGTGAGAGGAGAGAGAGAGAGAGAGAGAGAGAGAGAGAGAGAGAGAGCACCCTCTCTGACCACTGCTGCGTAATCTCTGCTATTTGTCTGTCTGTCAGTGTGTGCGTTTATGCGTCTATTTCTGTACACTATCAATCTATCTATCTATGTGCAGACTCTCTACTTAACACCGAAAATACAGGTATGTGTTTAAGTAAATGTTGGTATATTTTCTAATACATAAACCACAATACAAACTTATAAACCAAACACCAAGAACGACAAAAAAATATTAAAATAGAAAAAAAAATATTAAAACAGACATAAAAACACAGATTAAAAACATATTAATAAAAACATTAAAAATCTGAAGAAGAAAAAAAAAACACCAGAAAAAACAGCAATAGATGGGAGAAAAATACAATAAAAGATAGAGAAAGTGAGAGAGAAAGTGAGAGAGGTGTGAGTGAGTGTGACAGGGCTTTATCACTCACAGCTCCGTCCTGGACACGATATACGTCTTAGGCAGCTGAATGGAGAGTGTTATACTGAGAGGAAGATGTCCTTACTTAATAATAATAATAATGATAATGATAATAATAATAATAATAATAATAACTGTTCATCTATTGCCCAACTCAACTACACATTCTATTAATTTGCATATATATTAGACCTAAAAAACCAGATGTCATCCCAAGGGTTTCATTATTATTATTATTATTATTATTATTATTATTATTATTATTATTATTTCTAGTGTTATTATTCCTATTATTATAGATCTCACTTAATTAGGGATAATATTCAGGTAGCAACAGAATAACTAAATAAAAACAAACCTTTAGGAGCAAAATAAGTCTTGTTAAGTAAAGGAAATGAAGTGTTTATCATTGTGTCAGTTTTTAAAGTGAGAGATGAGGAGTGAAGCTTAAATCTGTAGTGATTATATACTAAGTCTTTGTTCACTTAATTTCTAAAGGGCCAAGGTCATGTGTAGCTGTTTCTGATCTTTAATAGTGTGTGTCTGCTTGTATGTCTGTTTCATTCTCTGAAGAAGAAGAAGAAGAAGAAGAAGGAAGAAGGAAGAAGAAGAAGAAGAAGAAGAAGAAGAAGAAGAAGAAGAAGAAGAAGAAGAAGAAGAAGAAGAAGAAGAAGAAGAAGAAGAAGAAGAAGAAGAAGAAGAAGAAGAAGAAGAAGAAGAAGAAGAAGAAGAAGAAGAAGAAGAAGAAGAAGAAGAAGAAGAAGAAGAAGAAGAAGAAGAAGAAGAAGAAGAAGAAGAAGAAGAAGAAGAAGAAGAAGAAGAAGAAGAAGAAGAAGAAGAAGAAGAAGAAGAAGAAGAAGAAGAAGAAGAAGAAGAAGGAAGAAGAAGAAGAAGAAGAAGAAGAAGAAGAAGAAGAAGAAGAAGAAGAAGAAGAAGAAGAAGAAGAAGAAGAAGAAGAAGAAGAAGAAGAAGAAGAAGAAGAAGAAGAAGAAGAAGAAGAAGAAGAAGAAGAAGAAGAAGAAGAAGAAGAAGAAGAAGAAGAAGAAGAAAGAAGAAGAAGAAGAAATAGGAAGAAGAAGAAGAAGAAGAGGGAAGAAGAAGAAAGAAGAAGAAGGAAGAGGAAGAAGAAGAAGAAGAAGAAGAAGAAGAAGAAGAAGAAGAAGAAGAAGAAGAAGAAGAAGAAGAAGAAGAAGAAGAAGAAGAAGAAGAAGAAGAAGAAGAAGAAGAAGAAGAAGAAGAAGAAGAAGAAGAAGAAGAAGAAGAAGAAGAAGAAGAAGAAGAAGAAGAAGAAGAAGAAGAAGAAGAAGAAGAAGAAGAAGAAGAAGAAGAAGAAGAAGAAGAAGAAGAAGAAGAAGAAGAAGAAGAAGAAGAAGAAGAAGAAGAAGAAGAAGAAGAAGAAGAAGAAGAAGAAGAAGAAGAAGAAGAAGAAGAAGAAGAAGAAATGAACATGCTCGTCGACCAAATCTAATTCCACTCTTTTCTTCTCCTTGCTGGTATTATTTACGATGCCAGCGGTGCCATTAGACCAAGGCACTCGTTGGCTAATTATGGTAATTTTGTCGAAGGTGTAAGACCCTCCCCCTCCCCTCCAAAAAAATGGTGCTTGAAATAGGTGTCTCAGTGTGTGTGTGTTTGTTTATCTATCACTCATATATATAATTTGTCCTATATCACACACACACACACACTCTCTCTCTCTCTCTCTCTCTCAACCTGTCTCCTCTCCCTCACTTTCCTCCTTCATCTTCTTCCTTCCTCAATTTAACCCTATCACCTGCTCCCTCATACAGCCACACCTCTCACCTCTCACACTCATACTTCCTCTCACCTCTCATCTCACACCATCAACAATTTTTACCAGGTGAAATCCCTCCCAACTTTACTCAATTTTTTTACATCCTGACTTCTTACGGCTGGTGTGAGTGAGATTGTGTAGAGATGAAGGTGTGTGTGTGTGTGTGTGTGTGTGTGTGTGTCGTAAACCGTGGTGCTCTCTTGTTCTCCTTTCGCTTTCTCTCTCTATGCTATGCTATAAACGTGTACGTCAGCTGGTAGTAGTGATGATGGATGCACACACACACACACACACACACACACACACACACACACACACACACACACACACAATCAGCTGATCAATGTTTATATTTACATCCAACACGTGTTATTAGTGTCACGTGAACCAACCTCACCACCCCCTCACCTCCACCTACTCCTCCTACCTGTCTCGATTAAGGTCACCTCCTCTTTAACCTATCTGACGTACCTCTCTCTCATTAATTGTTCATTAATCGCAGTGAACATCAAATCTCACTAAAAATTTAAACACAACTTTTATAAAGCTGATGATGATGATTTTTTTATGGTGTCAGGTCAGTGGAGGTATTTTAATTAACACGGTTCATTTCGCATTGACAAAAACACCTAAATGAAAAAATAAGTCTAGATTTTTATTTATTTTATTTATTTTTACTTAAACTTAGGGTGAAAAATAATAAAAAAAAAGACTAATGAATTTGTTAGATGGTAAATAATATAGGAAATTGACTAGTAAATTTGTTAAAGGGTAAAATACACAAATAAAATAGATAGTATTTAGTAATACGTGTATATATTAATTAAAGGTGAATACAGGTGGTGAGTTTTGCCAATGTTGATATACTCGTTTCTGAACAACACCTGGGATAGTGCATGGGAAGATACAGAGAGAGAGAGAGAGAGAGAGAGAGAGAGAGAGAGAGAGAGAGGGGGAGAGAGAGAGAGAGAGACCTTAGACTACTCACCCTTTACCTCTCCATCCCTTCACCATCAAAACAAACAACAGCTGATCAAGACTCACAACCCACGTGACAGCTGATGTAAACACAACCAAAACAACAACAAAAACAGCTGATCGAGACCCACGTGACAAGCTGATGTAAACAACCAAACAAAAAAAAAAACAGCTGATCGAGGCCCACGTGACAGCTCAGAATACAAATCGCTTCTGTATATTTCCCAACCTGTACTTTAAAAACAATAGCTCTTCAATCACACCTGTCCGACACACACACCTGAGTAATTAAAGATTTGGAAAATGAATTACGAAGTTGGAATTGTTCTCTATATATCATTATATGGGGGGAAGGGGAGACTGCGAAACATCTGGGTGTGATGGTGTGGGTGTGGGGAGGTGTTGTGGGGTGTGGGAGGTGTTGTGGTGGGGGGTGTTGTGGGTGTGGGGGGGTGTTGTGGGTGGGGTGTTAGGGGTGGGGGGTGTGGGGTGGGGGGTGTTGTGGGTGTGGGGGTGTGGTGTGGGGGGTGTTGTGTGGGGGGTGTTGTTGGTGTGGGGGTTGTGGGGTGGGGGGGTGTTGTGGGTGGGGGGGTGTGGGGGTGTGTGTGGGTGGGGGTGTGTGTGTGTGGGTGGGGTGTGGTTCGGGTGTGATGGGTGTAGGTGTGTATGGGTGTGAAGGTGTGTGGGGTGTGTGGGTGTGGTTCGTACGGTGTAGGTGTGTATGGGTGTGAAGGTGTGTGTGGGGATGTGGTCATGTGAAGTATGTGGTAATATGTGATGGTGTGAAGTGTGTGGTCGGCAAGGTATACATCGTCAGCGACCGTCACCTCCCATACTGACTTGACTTGACTTAACCTAACCTAACCTAAAAACCTTTGTATCAGTTAACAGCTTGATCAATATATATATATATATATATATATATATATATATATATATATATATATATATATATATATATATATATATATATATATAATCTTTGTACTGTATCTTGGTAGGAAATTATTAGGGAAGGGGGAAGTTATGGAGGGGAGAGGTGGAGGGGTGATAGGGGTGATAGGGGGTGATAGGGAGGGAGGAGGGAGGGAGGAGGAGGGAGGAGGGAGGAGGGAGGGAGGAGGGAGGAGGTTCAACATGACGACCTCTGGCAGCAACAGGAGCGCCAAATTAACACGTCCTCACTCCACGGTGGTCAAGAGATGTGGTGTGTCTCATCTCCACACACACACACACACACGTTAAGGAGGTAATCTTAACATGCTCTCGTGTTAACCTTCCTCCGTGTACCTGTGTTGCCCGCAGTCATATTTCCACTAATCCATTGTCTCTGCCGCTGCTGGTGTCTTTGTTACTGCTCTTGCAATCTCTGCTGTCCTTCCTGCTGCTTGTCTTTGTTGTCTTTATTGCTGTTGTCATTGCTGTTTTTGCTGTACCTGCCGCCGTGTCTGCTGTCTCTCTGCTACAACTCCATCTGCTGGCTCTGCTGTGCTTGGTACCACTGTTTCCTCTGCTGGAAATTCTGCTTTTGTCTCTGCTGCCTCTTCCCTCAGATTATTTCCTCCTGTTGTTGTTGTTTCTCTTTCTGCTAGTACTACTGTGCAGCTTCGGGAGGAGGAAGAGGAGGAGGAGGAGTAGGGAGGAGGGAGGAGGAGGAGGAGAAGGAGGGAGGAGGAGGAGGAGGAGGAGGAGGAAGAGTAGGAGGAGGAAGAATAGGAGGAGGAGGAGGAGGAAGAGGAAGAGGAAGAGGAAGAGGAGTAGGAGGAGGAGGAAGAGGAGAAGGAAGAGGAGGAGGCGGGAACAGCACCAGCAATCAAGCGAAGTAGGTCTCTCAAGGGCGCCTCAGTCCACGAGTAATTCTCCCATGAAAACACTCGGCCGACTCCATGAAGAAATGCGATTAGCGACCTCAGAAAATATGTCCACTGCCAAACACTGTGGGCGGCGGCACGATGGGCGGCCAGGGCGGAATTTAGTGGGCGGTGGAGGGGTGAGTGGGTTGAAGGAGGGAGGGAGGGAGGGAGGGAGGGAGGGAGGGAGGGAGGGAGGAGGGGAGGGAGGAGGGGAGGGAGGGAGGAGGGAGGAGGGAGGGAGGGGGGGGGAGGAAGGTGTAGTCCGAAGTGTGGGTGGTGGATGGGTGGGTGGATGGGAGGGAAGGCAAGGGGGAGGGAGGTCCTTGTGGGTGGATAGTGGGTGGAGGAGGAGGGATGGAAGGTGAGGGGTGGGTATGGGTAAGGTGGGCAGGGTGAGTAAATTGGTCAGGGTGGTAATGGGACCAGACCAGTAAAGTGTCAATTCAAAGCTCGTCTAGTCAGGTCAGCGGATAGTTGCCTGGTGTTCCCTGCCTGGTGTTCCTGCCTGGTGTTCCCTGCCTGGTGTTCCCTGCCTGGTGTTCCCTGCCTGGTGCTCCCTGCCTGGTGTTCCCTGCCTGGTGTTCCCTGCCTGGTGTTCCCTGCTTGGTTCCCACCTGGTGTTCCCTGCCTGGTGTTCCCTACCTGGTGTTCCTGCCTGGTTCCCTGCCTGGTGTTCCCTGCCTGGTGCTCCCTGCCTGGTGTTCCCTGCCTGGTGCTCCTTACCTGGTGTTCCCTGCCTGGTGTTCCCACCTGGTGTTCCCCTGCCTGGTGTTCCCTGCCTGGTGTTCCCTGCCTGGTTTCCCTACCTGGTGTTCCCTACCTGGGCCTTACCTGGTGTTCCCTACCTGGTGTTCCCTACCTGGTGTTCCCCACCTGGTGTTCTGCCTGGTGCCCCCTGTGTTTGAGTGAGTGCATTGGGTGGGTGGGTGGGTGAGTACAGGAGTGGGCTGGAGTGGGTTGGTGAGTGGGTAGGTGAGTGGGGTTGGTGAGTGGGTTGGGTGAGTGGGTTGGTGAGTGGTGGGTGAGTGGGTAGTTATGTGGATTGTTGAGTGGTTGGTATCCGGCCATCCAATCAGAGTATAATTTGTAACATGAGTATTTTACACTATACTTCACTTCTCCTTCCCTAACCAAACCTAACCTAACCTAACCAAACCTAACCTAACCTAACCTAACCTAACCTCTCTCTCTCTCTCTCTCTCTCCTGGGTTAAGCCTGGTCCAACACTGAACTTTGGCCTTTAAGTAATCCATCAGGGCAGAGGGTGATATTTTATGCTGACTACACCCTACATACACACACCTTACCTACACCCTACCTGCACCCTACCTGCACCCTACACCCGATACCTTCCTACACTTATGCCCTCACACACACACACACACGGACACACACACACACACACACACACACACACACACACACACACACACACACACACACACACACACACACACACACACACACACACACACGGAGCACAAAGCATTAAATGAAAGTCTCCTAAATGACGTATTAAGACCTGAGATTAAAAACTGAGCCAGAGAGAGAGAGAGAGACAAAGAGATAAAGAGAGAGAGAGAAAGTCACAATGAACAGTGAGACAATAAGAGACACGGAGAAGCACAATAAAGAGAGAGAGAGAGAGAGAGAGAGAGAGAGAGAGAGAGAGAGGGGAGAGAGAGAGAACCACTGCCCTCTCAACTGTCTAATGTAAGCTATACCGCTATACTATACACTCTGTCTCACCTGATATAAGCTATACTGCTATACTATACACTCTGTCTCACCTGATATAAGCTATACTGCTATACTATACACTATGTCACACCTGATATAAGCTATACTGCTATACTCAGCCTACCTGTCCTATATCCCTCTCTCTTATATCAGTAATTTTATAATATGTGTGAGATAAAGTTGACAATATTCTACAACTTGGTAAATAAGCAGAGGTTAGGTTAGGTTGGGTTAGGTTGGGCTTGGTTAGGCTTGGTTTGGTTAAATTAATTGCCTTTTAATTTACACAGAAAACGGAATTTGGAGTTTACAGTTATGAGGTTTCAATGTTTTGCTGTGTGTGTGTGTGTGTGTGTGTGTGTGTGTGTCCAAGCCGACCGACCTCCAATTCTCTATTTTTCCCTTGCACCTTCCTACAATTTCCTTGTTACCCTCTTCTAATTTCCTTTCCATCCCTACGATATATTTTCCCTGCATCATCTAATATAATTTCTCCATCAACCATATTATAATTTTCCTGCCACCTTCCTATGATAATTTCCCCACCACCCCAAAACCACAATTTCCCCATCATCCTAAAATTCCACCACCTTCCAAAAATCACTACCCCATCATAAAAATTACCCACCACCATTCCCTAAATTCCCCCACACCTCCCAAAAATTCCCCACCACCACCACCACCAATCCACACCACAATTTTCCCCTGCCACAGTTGGTCCCGTCCCACCCATTCCATTACTCCCTTCCCCGTCATTCCCCCTCTCATAACCTCCACCTAATTGTCTTCTTTCGTCTTCTTCCCCACCTCTCTCTCTCTCCTCCCCCCAAATTATTCCCCGACTTCTTCTTGTCTCTTTTTTTCTCCCTGACCTTATTTCTTTTTCTTCCTTCATCATGGCGACGGTTCAGTTCTGCCTTCATTATTTTGGTGTTTCCGGGTGTGTGAATTAGGTGTTGGAGAGAGAGAACAAGAGAAGAAAGGGCGTTAGAAAGAACAGATAGAAAGATAGAGGAGAGAGAGAGAGAGAGAAGATAGGAGAGTAAAAGAGGAGAGAAAATCATCTAAAACCAAAGATAATACTAATTAAGAGAAGAGAGAGAGAGAGAGAGAGAGAGAGAGAGAGAGAGAGTCTAACGTCAAAAATAAACCTAATAAAAGAGAAAGACAGAAAAGAAATAAATAAAAGGAGACAGAAAGAGAAAATACAGTACACGTCACTGCCACTCTTCACACCTGTCCTCCCTGTACAGTACTGTCTCACCACCCCTCACCTGTCCAGCAATTACAGGTGAGGATACATCCCCTTATCCTAATTAACACCTGCCAAAAAATAACTTCTGATTATTTTTTTATTTCATTATTATCATTATCATCACCATCATCATTAAAACTATCATCATCATCATCATCATCATCATCATCACCACCACCACCACCACCACCACCACCACACTAACTACCCATTCTACTATGTATCTAATGGGTCAGAGAGAGAGGAGAGTATAACACTATCTGACCCCCACCAAGACGAGGCACAGCAATCATATACTAATCTAAGTTCACCTAATTGAGATTCCTATTAGACAAGTCAGTTCCCAAACTTTAATTGGACCTCAAGTTTATAATAATAATAATAATATTAGGCTTTACCTCTCCCAGTGTGTCTGTTAATTGATTGTATTCATGGCCATAGTGATAATAATAATAGTAGTAGTATTAATAATAGTAATAATAATAATAATAATAATAATAATAATAATAATAATAATAATAATAATAATAATAATAATAATAATAACAATAATAATAATAATAATAATAATAATAATAATAATAATAATAATAAACAATCACAGGCTTGAAAATTATCAGTAATATTAACACAATTTCAGCAATAAAAAAAAATAATCGTGAAATGCACAGCCACTATTTTCAGAATTTAATTACAAACTTTTGGAATTCTGGCAACACTTCTCATATGCCGAGAATGGTAGTGACGTCAGCACAAGCATGAGTGTTGCCATGTAGACAATTAATGTCTATTTTCGGGTCATAGATAATTGCAATTGAATTGTGTCCATCAAAGACCAAACATTAACGTCATGTTTATAATTCCTAGTATCAAATTAATTGTTTTATGATTATATATAGATGTTACGAAAGTGGACACATGGCAACACTGTAGGAGTTGACTATATAAAAGGTGAACAAAAAGCTCAAATCTGTCTCCTGCTATTACTAAAAAACTCTCCTATGATACGCTCATCCTTCCTTACTATGAATACTTTCACATTTCAAGCTCAAAGATTCAAAACCCTTCCTCCAACTCGCTCCGTTCCTCTTTGACATAGCTCAAAGACTTACCTTCATCTGTCTCCAAACAACCCTACGACTAGCTACATTTCCATTTTTCACCTCTGTTACTTTGATCATGTGTTGCCTGTGCGTCCGTCCACCTGCGCTTCTCGGCTTGCGCCACGCCGTAGCGGGGCGGTTCTTCCTCCGCTTTGCCAACACTGCCTAAGCAAAGACGACAACCAGAGCACCCGCGTTGGCCCTTTGCCTACCCGGTCCTGCTCCCGCCCTCCCTCTGCCTCGTCCTGACTGTGATTGTTGCACCATCCGGGCACATTGCCTACCCCCTCACGCAAGCGGTGTTTAGCCACTGCACCTATTCTTTCCTTCTAAAATTCACTTCTATCCTCCCTTTATCCTTCCCCTGAACCTCTTTCCCCCCTGCCACTAGCTTGTATGTATGTAGTGTATGGTCAGTTGTTTTTTAGAGGTCAAAGGGTACATACATGACATTTATACAGCGTCTTTTTCTTCTTATATAATATGTAAAACTGCAATGTATAGTTTAATTCACATAGTTATTTACATATTATGTACTTGACTGAGTAGTTTAGTTAGTAGGAGAGAGAGAGAGAGAGAGAGATTGGTGAAATACTTTAGGAGAATTTCCATTTATGTCTGGACTTTGTGAAGGTGCAATGAGGCAAGATGTGAGAGGAGGAGGAGGAGGGGGAGAAAAGGGAGGAGGAGGAGAAAAGGGAGGAGGAGGAGAAAAGGGAGGAGGAGGAGAAAAGGGAGGAAGGAAGGAAAAGGAAGGGCAGGGAGAGGAAGATGAGAAGGGAAAAAAAGACAAAAACAAGATGAAAGATGAGAGAAGGGGAAGGAAGAAAGAAGGAAGAGAGGAGGAAGAAAGGAGGCAAGTGAAGCAAGTCTGAAGCGAATAATCATACATTGTCAGTGAGTATGTAAATTACACTACACTGCTTTCATCTTCATTCTCTTTCTTCCTTCCTTTCTGTCTCTCTCTCTCTCTTCCTATCTCGCTATATATCTGTCTCTCTCTCTCTCTCTCATACACACAGGAGACACCCCCCCCTCCCCACACAAAAAACATAACTTTTCACCCAAGCTTTTTTTTATCACCTTAAGAGAAGCATATTTATAAAGCCTCAACTTATATTAAACTCTTACACCACACCAAGACAGTGAGTGAACGTTAGTAAGTAAAATAAAACACCTGTATCCACCTTAAAACACCTGTGTCCAACGTTAAGTAGACACCAATACCTGAACAATAATACACCTGTGGTCACCTATAAGTGGTTTATGTAACGTGTAAAATTTAAACCATTAAAACGAAAAACCATTGATATGCGTTAAACCGGAGACACGCGGGTAATACTATAGTTGAGATGCGCAGAGTGGTATCCAAGCCTAATTAAATCTGTTTTATCGGATCTAAGGTTACAGTTCCTACTTATATTACTCCTACAGTATTTAACTACACCTATATGTATCCAACCACTACAGAAAATACACTACAGCCACTACATAAAACACAGAGCGTGGATATAAGTTTCTTTTCAACGCATAACTTGTTGTAAATTAATGTAAATGTGTGAAGTTCTACCTCCTCTCTCGCCTGTAAATTGTTCACTTTCACTGGTCTAGTATAGAGACTCAGACACTATTATTTTTTCTTTTAAAGGAGTGGATAGTAAGCATGACCCCCCAAGGAACACACAAACATTATCGTCTACTTTATATTAACTTATCATATTATTCTGAATTAATCTGATTGGTTGAATAAGTTTATTTTCATTGGTGAGGTGAACGTTCTCCTAACCTGATACCTTTGATTGACCAATTACCTGACATAACACAAACATCAAGAGACTATGATAACTGAACCAAATATATTACCTTGGATATTAGAGTTTTCTTATTATTATATAGTGTGAGGGAGAATCATTTGTCAAAGGTAGAGAGAGAGAGAGTGAAGAGGGGAGAAGAGAAGGGAGAAGAGAGAAGAGAAGGGAGAAGAGAGAAGAGGGGAGAAGAGGAGAGAAGATGGGAGAAGAGGGAAGGATGACTCGTGTATTGGGCAAGTAAATGAATCAAGGTCGAGGTCGAGGTCTCTCTCTCTCTCTCTCTCTCTCTCTCTCTCTCTCTCGTTGTATATATCGCACCGGTCTCTACCTCGTTTTAATCCTCATCACCTCTTCACTTACGACAGGTCTCTAGGATAATGTTTGGAACTTAAGAGCTTCTGAGGCTTGGATATAATTGTCCTTGTACCCAGAAACGTGAGGGAGAGGGGGAGAGAGGGAGGATGGGGGAGAGGGGGAGGAGGGGGAGGGGGGAGGGTGGGGGGGAGGATGGAGGGGGGAGAGGGAGGAGGATGGGGAGGGGCAGGGGAGGATGGGGAGGGGAGGGAGGATGGGGAGAGGGGAGGATGGGGGAGAGGGGGAGGATAGGTGAGTAGGGGATGAGGGAGAGAGGGGAAGATGAGGGGGGGAAAAGGAAGGGGCCAGAGTGTTCCTGGCTAGGGTTTGCATATTTCCAAGAGAGAGAGAGAGAGAGAGAGAGAGGGGAGAGAGAGAGAGAGAGAATACATGTTAATAAGTTGTGCTTGAGACACCTGGATCCCTCACGTGAAATATTTTATCAACACAAGTTCATAATATTTCTGTAACTTCTCTTCTCTCTCTCTCTCTCTCTCTCACACGGCGGGAAGGGTAGAGGGAGGAAACGGGAGAAAAGGGAGAGGTGAGGTTAAAGCTAGACAGGAAACAAATAGGGACGGGGGGAGAGAAATGGGGTAGAGAGAGAGAAAGAGAGGGGAGGAGAAAGAGGGGAGGGAGAGAAAGTCAGGAGGGTGGAAAAGGAAAGGTGTGACATCATCAACGCAGCGAGACCAAGTTGGGAGGAAATTGGAAGAACAGGACGAGACGGTGGGAGAGAGAGAGAAGAGAGAGAGAGAGAGAGGAGGGGGGGCAGAAGGGGGGAGGATGAGATAGAGATTCATCGAGGTAGGTCGTGTGTGTGTGTGTGTGTCAGACCGTGTAATGAGCTTACTGTATATTCGAGAATTTGTTTACCTGAAGATTCACCTTCATACCTAAGCTAACCTAACCTCACCTCATCTAATCTAACCTAACCTAACCTAACCTAACCCCCCAGGTAAGGTTAAGTTGGTTAATCTTCAGGTGAAATAAGTTAGGATGGCCAATCTTCAGGTGAAATAAGTTAGGGGTGGCCAATCTTCAGGTGAAACAAGTTAGGGTGGCCAATCATCAGGTGAAACAAGTTAGGGTGGCCAATCATCAGGTGGTCCCAGAATTCCTTTAGGAGACACAAGGCGAGAAAATGGTTGGGGAAATCTATTTTATATGGTATTGATTCCGTCGACGTGATGGAGGGAAGAGGAAGAAGAGGAAGAAGAGGAAGAAGAAGAGGAAGAAGAGGAAGAAGAGGAGGAAGAAGAAGAGGAAGACGAGAAGAAGAAGAAGAAAAAAAGAGGAGGAAGAAGAGGAAGGCGAGAAGAAGATGATGAAGAAGAAAAAAAGAGGAGGAAGAAGATGAAGAAGAAGACTGTAGAAAGAAGAATAACAACAACAAAAAACACAATAACATTAATAAAAAACAAAGAAAATAAAAGACGAAAAAATTGACTAAACTGAAGAATAAAAAAATAAAATAAAAACTAACAAAAATAGATCAACCCCCCCAAAAAAAATTAATAAAATAAATAAAAGAACAAACAAAAGTCAAGAGAAGAAAGAGGGTGGAAGACAAGAGACAAAAATAGCCACAGAAAATGGGAGGAAAGAGTGAGAGAGAAGTTGATGTCGTTGGGGTTGAGAATATTGAGGCGGCTTCTCTCAGTTCATTGACACACACATGCCTACACCTCGGGGGTGTGTGTGTGTGTGTGTGTGTGTGTGTGTGTGTGTGTCAGGCCACCACAGCTAAGTGGCCTACCTCAGCAACAATGCAGGTGTAGTAGCTACTCTGGAGGGAGGAGGGAGGGAGGAGAGAAGGAGGAGGAGGAGGTAAGAAAAGTGTAGGAATAAGGAAGGAAGGGAGGGGAAGGAGGGGAAGGGGATGGTAGATGAAGGATGAGGGAGAAAGTTTTACGGGAGAAGGAAGGAGGAAGAAGGAGGAGGAAGAAGATATGAAAGAGAAGGAAGGATCGACGCAAGAAGGAGGAGGTGGAGAAGTAAGAGAAGGAGGAAGGAGGAAGAGAGAGGAAGGAGGAGGAGGAGTAAGAGAAGGAGGAAGGAGGAGGGAGGAGCACTAGGGGACCTCCGCCTTCAAGATGTACAATACAACACCTTATTTGTGTTGGCCGGGTTCACGGTAATTACATACTGGTTGACTCTTTCTCTCTCTTTCTTTCTTTCTTTCTTACTCAGACAGAGAGAGAGAGAGGGGGGGCGAAAGAGTGAAATAGACAGAATGAGAGGGAAATATTGAGAGAAAGAGTGAAATAGTGAGAGAGAGAGAGAGAGAGAGCCACCACACTAGGTACATACACAGTAACTCAAGAGACACAACACAGAGGTTAAAACCATATCGTGACAACACCTTTCCTCTCATCTCCTTCACCTCGCCTTCCCTCCCTCACCCCATCCACAACACACGTCAGTCCCCTATCACCCCCCTTCCCTATCCCCCACCCCACCCTACCCCACGCACACGTTCCTTTCATTAGCATTACAAACCAAGAGGAGCATTGATACCATGAGCATAAGAGACCAGAGCATCGATACCATTAGCATTAGAAACCACGAGCAATAGAAACCAAGAGGAGCATTGACACCACGAGGATAAGAGACCAAGAGGAGCATTGACACCATGAGGATAAGAGACCAAGAGGAGCATTGACACCACGAGGATAAGAGACCAAGATGAGCATTGACACCACGAGGATAAGAGACCAAGAGGAGCATTGACACCACGAGGATAAGAGACCAAGAGGAGCATTGACACCATGAGGATAAGAGACCAAGAGGAGCATTGACACCATGAGCATAAGAGACCAAGAGGAGCATTGACACCACGAGGATAAGAGACCAAGAGGAGCATTGACACCACGAGGATAAGAGACCAAGAGGAGCATTGACACCACGAGCATTAGAGATACCAAAAAAGGAGCATTGTTTATGGTTCACTGTACTCACTCAGCACGGTCATGTTAGCGGCAGCGAATTCGGTCCGGAAACTAGGGTGTTCGGCGATCACTTCACACCTGTACTGTCCTGACGCAGACACCCGGAGCTTCGTCAGCGACACCGTCACCCTCCTCTCGTCCCGGGACACTTCCTGGTTGTAGGGAGGATAGTAGAGAGAGTTAGTGAGAGAGAGAGAGAGAGAGAGAGAGAGAGAGAGAGAGAGAGAGAGAGAGAGAGAGAGAGGGGTGAGAGTATGTGAGATGAGAGAGAGGGGGGAAGAGTGAAAGGATGTGTGGTGAAAGGGTAAAAGCAGTGAAAGGGAGAGAGGTAAGTGTGTGTGTGTGTGTGTGTGTGTGTTAAAAGAGAAAGCAGAGAGAATTTAGTGAAAGGGAAAGGAGTGAAAAAGAAAGGATTTGTGGACAGAGAGAGAGAGAGAGAGAGAGAGACAGAAACATAAAAATATTAATTCATATCAGATTTTCCTCTTACTCAAACCCATACATAATAATAAAATATATAAACAACATCAATAACAACAACAATAATAACAATAATAATAATAATAATAATAATAATAATAATAATAATAATAATAATAATAGCAATAACAATAAAACAACAACAATAACAGCAATAATAACCCAAATACCTCACTATAAACACAAGCTCAAATTTGGTAGGGAGGTGCGGGTGAACTAGGAGATGGCCATGCACTAGCTCAAATTTGGTAGGGAGGTGCGGGTGAACTAAGAGATGGTCATGCACCAGCTCAAATTTGGTAGGGAGGTGCGGGTGGCTTAGTAATAACATAAACAGTAATAGAAGAACGTGATGATGATGATGATGGGAAATGCAAAAAAAAATAATATACTAATGAAGAAAATAGGTGATAAATTGAGGGAATAGGAAGACCAAAAGAAGAGAATTAAAGAATCAATAATGGAAGAAAAGAGAGAAATGAAGGAAATAACAAATGAAGGAAATAAGATAAATGAAGGAAATAAGATAAATTAAATAAATAAGAGAAATGAAATGAGGAGGAAAAACAAAGAGGAAATGAAGAAATAAATAATAAGCGAACGAGAGATAATAGAATAAGAGAGAAAGAAAGAAAGAAGAGACAAGAAACGGTATGGAACATAATCCTTTTAACCTCTACATAACGGACTTTCTATCTAATTGTTCTAGTCCGTTAAATGGAGGTTTCACATCTAACACAACCTCAATATAATGAACTTTACCCCCCTAGAGTCCGTTAAATAGAGCTTCCACATCTAAAAGAACCTCGATATAATGAACTTTCCCCACCAGAGTCCGTTAAATAGAGGTTCCACTATAGGAGGGAAACAAAGGAAATTAATTAAAAGAAAAGAGATGAATAAAATTAAACGAGACATAAATGAGACGAAGAAAACAAAGAAGGGGGGAGAGAGAGAGAGAGAGAGAGAGAGAGAGAAAGAAAAGAAAAAGAATAAGAAGAAAGGAAGAAAGAGAAACACTGTAAGATAAAAACAAAGAAAGAAGAATAACAAAGACATTACAGAAACAGAGAAAGAGAGAGAGATACAGAGAAAAAGAATTAAAAAAAATACAAAAGAAATATATAGAGAAAAAATGATTGGACAAAGATAAAGAGAAAGGGAGTGAGAAAGAAAGAGAGAAAAAATGATAAAAGTGAGAAAGAGAGAGAGAGAAAGAAAGAATTAGAGGTGTGATTATTGGGAAACCATTGTGACAGAGTGAGTGTGTGAGAGAGAGTTGAGATCCTCGTCACCATGCCATTCTGTCCAGTGGGATTTTGTCCGGTGGGATTTTGACCAATGGGATTTTGTCAGGTGGGATTTAGCCCGGTGGGATTTTTTGCAGTGGGATTTTGACAAGTGGGATTTTGACCAGTGGGATTTTGTCAGGTGGGATTTTGTCAGGTGGGATTTTTTGCAGTGGGATTTTGTCCTGTGAGATTTATAATAAAAATAAGAAAAAAAGCACAAACGAACAATAAACAAAATATGAAGAAAAAACAAACAAATAAAACATGAAAATAATGAAAATAAACAAACTTGAAAAATAAGGAAAATTATAATACGAAGAAAATAATAATAATACAAACAAGATAAAATATAAATAAAAACTAAAAGACATTAAATAAGTAAATAAGGGAGAAGGAAAAATACGTAATAAAATAGTGACAAATAAGGAAAAGGCTAAAACAAGGAAAATAGCAAAAAATATAAACATGGAAATAGTAAAAAAAATAAACAAATAAAAATTACAATACCATAAAAATCACAAAGAAAATAAAAAAATAAAACAAAACAAAATAAGGCAAAGAAACAAACACAAAAACCACCAAACATGAAAATCTACGACGAGAAATAAAAATAACAAATAAAAAAATAAAAAAATAAAAAATGGCGAATCCCTCAAGGGCTATAACTACTGAACAGGTCCACCAAAATAGGTCGAGATTTTCCTGGGAATAGAAGAAAGTGGTGGTGATGGTAGTGGTGGTGATGATGGTAGTGGTGGTGATGGTGGTGGTAATGGTGGTAGTGGTGGTGATGGTAGTGGTAGTGATGATGGTAGTGGTGGTGATGATGGTAGTGGTGATGGTAGTGGTGGTGATGATGGTAGTGGTGGGTGATGGTGCGTGGTATGGTGGTGATGGTATGGTAAAAGGTGATGATGGTAGTGGGGATGGGAAGTGGTGGGATGATGGTAGTGGTGATGGAAGCGGTGGTGATGATGGTGGGTGATGGAGTGGTGGTGATGATGGCGGATGGTAGTGGTGGTGATGGTAGTGGTAGATGGTAGTGGTGGTGATGATGGTAGTGGTGATGGAGTGGTGGTGATGATGGTAGTGGTGATGGAAGTGGTGGTGATGATGGTAGTGGTGGTGATGGTAGTGGTGGTAGTGGTGGTGATGGTAGTGGTGGTGATGGTAGTGGTGGTGATGGTAGTGGTGGTGAGGGTGGTGGTAGTGGTAATGGTGGCAATGGTGGTAGTAGTGGTAATGGTGGTACAGGTAGGCACAGGTATTAACACTAACCTGACTTTGAGATATGAAGATTAACGGAGCTCGCTTATACGGAGACAGGGCGACGTACACACACACACACACACACACACACACTAGACTCTCTCTCTCTCTCTCTCTCTACACCAAGACACATAACGGGAGGGAACACGCAACATACACGCCCACAATTGTATACTATGCCTGTGTGTGTGTGTACTGTGTAGGTGCATTGTGTATGTATGTGCATGCATGAGTGTGTGTATACAATGTAACCTCTCTCTCTCTCTCTCTCTCTCTCTCTCTCTCTCCCTCTGTCCTTATAACAAAAGTGGCAATAAAGAGATTAATATTACACATAAATCTTTCTGATGGAAGAGGAGGAGGAAGGGGAAGAAGAGAAGAGGAGGAGGAAGAAGAGAGGAGATAGAAGCGGAATGAAGAAGAGAAGAGAAGATAGAAGGAAGAAGAAGCGAAAGAAGATAAAGAGGAGAAGAAATGAAGACGAAGAAGAAAGATGAATGGACAGGAAGAAACAGAAGATAGAAGAAGATAAATAAAGAAATATAGAAGAAAGGAGAAAGAAAGAGACGAGAGGAAGGAAAGATAAAATTATTCCCACAAAAGAACAAAAAATAAATACTCTCTCTATATATATATTTCTCACTTCAACACTTCAGAAAACAAAGTCCCACCCCTCGTCACCGCTAGAGTGTGACCTATAATCACCTCTCGAGTATAACCTATAATCACCACTCGAGTATGACCTATAATCACCACTCGAGTATGACCTATAATCACCTCTCGAGTATAACCTATAATCACCTCTCGAGTATAACCTATAATCACCTCTCGAGTGAGACCTATAATCACCAATTAAATATAACCAATCACAATCCCCCACTATAATTCCTCTCATTAATAACTATATACAGTACCACAAAACATATTATAATCCCCCTTTAACAATTACAAACTCATTTCCACCATGTTATTAGAATCATTCGTCAACAACAACAAAAAGTATAAACTCCATGATGGGGTTAAGATTAATAGTCCTCGACACTTATAATATTTCAACATGCGATCGGCTTTTGTTTTGTGGTCAGTTGTTGCCGGGCTAAAAACATAGACGCGATGAACTGTTCAAATATATAAATAATTTTTGACGTGTCGTATTTCATGGACGATTTTTTATTTTATTTATCTATGTACACACACACACACATGCATACATACACAAATACATATACATACATACTAATACACGCATACTGTATATAAATAGTGTACACAGGAAAAAGTAATTAATAACGTTCTCACCAACAATAATAATAAGAACAACAACACTCAGAAACTACAACAACAACAACAACAACATTTCCACACTTACTATTTCAAAATACCAAGATAGAAATTTTTTTGTTTTTATTATTTTTTTTTACAATTCAGATAACTTCATAATTATTTCCACGATAAGTAACAAAGTAATTCAATTATACTCAAACACCTATTCCATTCTATATCAATTTTTAGTTTCTACAAATTTCCTTATTTTCCCCTATAAGATGTAAAATTTCCCCAACAATGTATAATTTATGTTAGTTTCCTTATTTTTTCCCCTAACAGAAGATGTCAAATTTCCCAACCAGAAGAAGCAATAGTTTCCCTAAAAGCAGCTCGAAAATTTTTCCGACACATGAAAAAAATTCCACCAAAATTGTAAAAAAAAAAACCCTAACAGATAAAAAAAAATCCCTAACATATATAAAATTACCCTAAAAAACATAAAATTCCCCCAGAAGACATAAAATCCCCCTGACAGAAACTGTAAAAAAAAAATACAATCAAAATTTCCCAACTAACTTTACTGCATCACACGCAGGACTACACTAGGCAAAGATGGCGTCAGAACTGCACTGAAACTCTACTGTACTCTTCCTCTACTGCATAATATCAGGACGTGTTATTTTACGCTAAGTTAGTTACGGAAAGTGATTGAAACTTTGACAACTTTTTGGAGAATTCAGTTCTTGGAGTTTTTCATTGTCAATCAGACGGAAAATTGAACTTAGGAGCCTCTGAAACTGTGTGTGTATGTGTGTGTGTGTGTGTGTGTGTGTCTACGTCTGTCTATATAAGATAGGAAGGAATGAAGGAAGGAAGGAAGGAAGGAAGGAAGGAAGGAATTAATGAAGAAAGAAAAGAATAAAGGAAAAAATTAATGATTGAAGGAAGGAAAAAAAGAATGAAGTCACCAAATGAAGGAAAGAAAGAAGGAATGAAATTTTAAAACATCATAGAAAACGTAAATTAACACAAGGGCTAACTTAACAAAAAACATCCTCCCGATCCAAACTTTGGCCACACAGTACAGTATTTTACCCTCCCCCCCTCTCTCTCTCTCTCTCCCGTTAACTAATTTATTAACTTAGAAAACGAATGAAGACTACAAGCTTTCTTTTTTCTCTTTTTGTTTTTATTTTTATTGTAGTCAGCAAATATCATACAGTTTTTCTTGTCGTAGTTTTTTATTTGTTTTATTTGTTTTAGTTTAGTCAGAAAATATCACCCAGTTCTTCTTGACGTTTCTGAAGGATGTTTTTTACGAAGATGAGTCATTGTGGGGGGGGATTTTTTTGTCAATAAATTCCGTCTGTTTCGTTGACATAATTCTTAACTAACGTATAATTTACTATCGGTAGTCAAGTCGCCGCAAAAGATTCATTTGTATGTTAAAAAGAAAATGATTTGGTTATTAATTTTGGTTCAAGTTGGGATTGTTTATGTTAAAGGTGAGATAGACTTAACCTCACCTGACCTGAGTTAGGTCAGGTGAGGTTACTGTTCTGACCTAACCTGACCTAACCTCACATTATAACCTTTACTCAAATAAATACACACCAAACAGCACAATTATCTCATCGCCATCATAATAAACAACTCTTGACCCAAGTTCAGTGACCTCAGCTTAACCTTTGAGCTATTGATATATATATACGGAAGAAATTACGAGTAAATACAGGTATATAATATGTGGAAAGGAGATGTGGAGTGAAGAAGTGGAGGGAAAATGAGGAGGGAACTGGAGGGAACGCGTGGAGGGAATATCTGGAGGGAAGAAGTGAAGGCGAAATGAGGGAAATTACGGAGGAAAGCTGTGAAGGGGAATAAGGAGGGAAATGTGGAGGGAAAGAAGTGGAGGTAAATGGGGAGGGAAATTGAGAAGGAAAGAAGTGGAGGGAACATTTGGAGGGTAACTAAGGAGGGAAAATACAGAGGAAAGACATAAAGGTAAGATGTGGAGGGAAAACCTGGAGGGAGGAAAATGGACTAGTGACACGAAAATACAATAATACCCGGAGCTTCCAGGAATAAAAATAATCGCCGAGAATAAAAGATAAATAAAAAAATAAAGATAAAATAATAAAAATAACAATAATAACCGAAATAATAATGGAAGAAAAGTAAATAAAAATGTAATAACGACAAATAACAATAAAAAGGATTAAAAGTGGCCGAGAATAATAAAAAAAATAGCAAAGATAAATATAACGAAGATGGAATAAGCAAAAACACAAATAAAAGATACAATAACAAAAAGAACATAAGTAAAGATGGAATAAGCAACAATAACACAACAACAACGATAATTAAATAAAATAACAGTTGTGAAGATAGAATAATAAAATGCAATAAAAAAAGGAGACGAGAGAATAACACAAAGATTAAAGGTGAGAATAAATGAAAGAAAAAAAAAACAGACGAGATATGAGAGGAACAGAATAACAGGTGAATAACAAGAGATAAAAGAGGGAAGAACAAGAAAAATAATAAAACAAAAGTTGAAAAACACGGAAGAGAGAAATGAAAAATGAAAAAAAAAGAAAATAAATGAATAAAAACATCGACACAGACCTGAATAAAACAAATTAACAGGAACGTCAGAATAAAACAAAAATAAGATAAAATAACAATAACAAAGAAAACGAATAAACAGATCACTAAAAAAAACATTAAAAAAAATTTAACTAATAATCTAATCCAGTCAAAAAAATTACATATCACAATTAATCAGGTTCGTGTAATTTTTAAGCCTTCTAAAACCTAACCTATCCTAACCTAACCTAACATTACCTGCCGGTCGCTTCACACCATGGTATTAATTATTGTAGGCAATTACCACAGGTGGGCGTGTACACCTGGTGATTACGTAATTAGCGTTATAGTACACAACGAGAGCGATACTTGTCCTGTAATTACGATAATCTGGTGTGTGTGTGTGTGTGTGTGTGTGTGTCCTCCCTGGGTGTCCGGACTGTGGAGTGACGTGTGGGGGTAGACTGGGGGTGAAGGGGGGTGGTAATGTGTGGGGTAGGCTAAAGGAGGGGGGGGGAGAGGGAGGAGACATGTAAGACTAGGAACACTAAACAAGAGATCTCAGGAGGCCATTTAGTTATCCTAGTAAACAAATATGTAAATGGCTAAAATAAAAATAAAAGGTTCAGCCATAGTGGTCAGCCAGCCATAGTGGTCAGCCAGCCACAGTGGTCAGCCAGCCATAGTGGTCAGCCAGCCACAGTGGTCAGCCAGCCACAGTGGTCAGCCAGCCACAGTGGGTCACAGTGGTCAGCCAGCCACAGTGGTCAGCCAGCCACAGTGGTCAGCCAGCCACAGTGGTCAGCCAGCCAGTGGTCAGCCAGCCACAGTGGTCAGCCACAGCCAGCCACAGTGGTCAGCCAGCCACAGTGGTCAGCCAGCCACAGTGGTCAGCCAGCCACAGTGGCCAGCCAGCCACAGTGGTCAGCCAGCCATAGTGGTCAGCCAGCCATGTCAGCCAGCCACAGTGGTCAGCCAGCCACAGTGGTCAGTGTGTACCGAATCTCTTCTGTGGTCCATCGATCCCTCCTGCTGGGCTTAACGAGGTCACTCCCAGCGCGGTGGTCGATCTGTCCTTGAGGTATACCGCTAGGGGAGGGTCTCTCTCTCTCTCTCTCTACATTATGACTACTTCTGGTACAATCAATTACACTAAACTCCACTCACCCCCCCCCCTAAACCAAAACACCCGAACCCCGAGCAGTAGAGAATCAGACTCACTCGTGAACCAACCCGAAGCAATAGACTCCAACACCTTATATTTTTCATCCATAAATGCTTCGGATTCACGACTCGGACTGAATCTCTCGTGGGATTCGTGGGTTCAGTTCAAAGAGAAAAGGCGAATAGACTGTACACTATAAAGCAATGTGAATAACTGAATATATTCCATAGGGGTTTTACTCCATGCCAACACTGACAACTGCCCACAACTGCCGAAAGATGAGAGGCTTGTCAGGTGTGCAGCGTTTCAGTGTTGGAGAGATCAAAGAGCGCCACCAAAGACTGTGTACGGGATTGAGTTGTTGGTGGTAAAGAAAAAGGTGTGTGTGTGTGTGTGTGTGTGTGTGTGTGTGTGTGTGTGTGTGTGTGTGTGTGTGTGTGTGTGTGTGTGTGTGTGTGTGTGTGGAGTGTGTGTGTGTGTGTGTGTGTGTGGTGGTGAGGTGTGTGTGTGTGTGTGTGTGGGAGGAGGTGTGTGTGTGTGTGTGTGTGTGTGTGTGTGTGTGAGGAGTGTGTGTGTGTGTGGTGTGTGGAGGGTGTGTGTGTGTGTGTGTGTGTGTGTGTGTGTGTGTATATATATGTGTGTGTGTGTGTGTGGTGGAGGGTGTGGTGGAGTGGGTGTGGTGGAGGGTGTGGTGGAGTGGGTGTGTGTGTGTGTATATATATGTGTGTGTGTGTGTGTGTGTGTGTATATGTGTGTGTGTGTGGAGTGATTGTTGTGTATGTGTATATTGATATAGATAACTGGAGAAAGAGAAATAGAGAGAAAGAAAAAGAAAGGGAGTGTAAGAAAGAAAGAGAGAGAGAGAGAGAGAGAGAAAGCAGTTACATCGTTAGCACTAGATAACGATGTGCCTCACCACCATTATATTATTGAGAACGGAAAACCAATTACACCACACACACACACACACACACACACAAGAATGACTCCTACACACTAATGTGGGTGGGCAGGGAAGGGTGGAGTGGGTGGTGAATATGTGAGTGTGCGCCTGAGTGTGTGTGTGTGAGTGTGTGTAAGAGAGAGAGAGAGAGAGAGATTTGGGGGTTGTTGGGTGAGTGTGAGAATTTTTGGGTTGATTGGGTGTGGTGGAGTGTGTGTGTGTGTGTGGTAGGAGAGTTTAGTGAGTTAAGTGTCCTGGGTGGGTGTAGAGAGTACCAGAGGTCAAAACTGGACAGCCTCGCACACACACACAAGCTTGAATGCGGCCCCCAACATGAACGAAGTTGAATAGATGATGTCGTACTCTTTCTATCTCTTTTTATGTCTCTCTCTTTTCTCTCTCTCTCTTTATGTCTCTGTCTCTCCCTTTTTATGTCTGTCTCTCTTTCTCCTCTCTCTCTCTTTATCTTTCTGTCTCTCTCTCTCTACGTACCTTCCTCCCTCCTCCTAATTCCCCTCCGTTCTGCTGTTCTCTCTCTCTCTGCTTCCATCCAATCCTTCTCTCCATCCTCTATTCCCTCCATCCTCTATCTCTCCTTCCTACCCTAAACCAACCCAACCTAACCTAACCTAACCTAACCTAACCTACGTCTAATCAGGATAATATAATGGGGGGGGATTACCTGGGCAGTGTTGCTATGTTATTGGAGAACGAGACAATACGAGAGAACAGAAGAACCGAAGAGAACACGAGAGAACACCACAGAATGACAGAGAGCAGTAGGAAACGACAAGAGAACAATAAAGAACACTAAAAACACCTAAAGAACACTAAAACCACCTAAATAACACCAAGAGAACATTAAAGAACACTAAACTCCTAAAAAAAACACCTAGAGAACACCAAATAACACTATAGAACACTAAAGAACACTCACGGTAACAGAAAACTTATGCGTAGGCTGAATATTGATCGGGGCGTTCCTCTCGGTGGGGACATAGCGATAAAACTCGGTGCCGTTGTGATACCACTTGAGGGAGTAGAGGCGGGTCGCCCTCAGGTCATAGGAGCAGCTTAACAGCCTCCTCTCCGGCGAAGGCGTACTGAGGCACCTCCACCCCACGCAGCAGGTTCCCCGCAGCACCTGAAGGAGGAAGAGGTGGTGGTGAGGTTTGGAGGTCATATACAGGTGTGTTGGGGTCATATCTGCAGGTGTGTTGGGGTCATATACAGGTGTTTTGGGATCATAATACTCACCTCCCTCCCATTTGTCAGGTCAAATCACACACACATCCCCCCTAAAAAGTATATATATATATTTTGTAATTAATTATGCATATCCAGTAAAGTGACACTCATTAAAATAACAGACAAGAGTTCTTTAATTAACGTCAATCCGTTTATAACACCGACGCGACGCTTTAGGACAAACAGAGGTCTTCAACACGCTTCACCTCTCTGTAACATAACTCTAACTCTAATCTAACCTAACTCTAACCTAACCTAACCTATCCTAACGTAAACCTAACCTAGCCTAACCTAACCTAAAATAATCAAGATCCTCCTCCCATTTGGCCCTACGTCAGGAGTGAAGAGGCACAGCATGACACTACATCAGCACCCTCTTCTTCCTCCTCCTCCTCCTCCTCCTCCTCCTCCTCCTCCTCCTCCTCCTCTCCTCCTCCTCCCCTCCTTCCTCCTCCTCCAACAACACTAGGGGAGTCATAATGGCACTCGTACATCAGATTAATGGTAATGCCTGGGGGGGATGGGGGGAGAAATGGAGAGGGAATGGAAGAAGGAAAGGGAGGAAAGGGTAGGAGGCAAGTGAGGAAGAGGGTGGGGAAAGGAAGTGGGAGTGGGAAGAGGGAGGGGGAGAGAGGGAGTGAGTGTGTCTGTGCATATGTGTGTGTGCGTGTGTGCATGTGTGCGTGTATGTGCATGTGTGTGTCTGTGTCATGTGTGTGCTGCATATGTGTGTGTGTGTGGTGAGTGTGTGTGTATGTGTGTGCATATGTGTGTTTGTGTCTGTGCATATATGTGTGTTGTGTATGTGTCTCTGCATATGTGTCTGTGTGTGTGTCTGTGCATATATGTATGTGTGTGTGTGTGTGTGTGTGTGCACCTAACTTTACAGATGAGGGAAGTAACAGATGGTCTAGTGCAGTGCCCGACCATCGCCTCCTCGTACACCAAAGTCTTAGTGCACAGTTTATCACATCTACTCTCTACCTAATGGAGACCTGTGGAACGCAGTCTCACACGGTCCTGAAGAACTCACACCTGTACACAAACATTTAGATACACATACACCAAAAAGTCACACACATACATACACAAACAAAAATAGTCACACATACATAGATAAAAACAGTCACACATGCACAAAAACAGTCACATACACAAAAACAGTCACACATACATGAACACAAAAACAGTCACACATACATAACCACAAACAGTCGCACACACACACAAACACAAAGTTATTAATACAAAAACAGAGTACATTATATCACTTAAACAAACACTAACTCTCTCATATAAACACAAACACGAAGAAACTTATTCAGAAATGTTTAATATATTCTACAAACTTTGATATAAACATTCTTCACTTATACTGGATACACCCGCAGCGCACTGAACACTTTCGAGGTGAACTTTTGTAACTAAGGTCAGATGATAACAGCGTACAGTGACCTTTGACCTTTGGCGGTGAATGGAGGAAGGTGGGCGCTGGGGGAGATGGTCTCTGGGAAGGTGGTCTCTAGGGAAGGTGGTCGCTAGAGGGGTGGTCCTTGGGGGAGGTGGTCGCTAGAGGTGGTCGCTGGGGTGGTCGCTGGGGATGGTGGTCGCTGGGATGATAGTCGCTAGGGGAGGTGGTCGCTGGAGGAAGGTGGTCGCTAGGAAGGTGGTCGCTCAGGGAAGGTGGTCGCTGGGGAAGGTGGTCTCTAGGGGAAAGTGGTCGCTAGAGGAAGGTGGTCGCTGGGGGAGGTGGTCGCTAGGGAGGAGGTGGTCGCTGGGGGAGGTGGTCGCTGGGGGAGGTGGTCGCTAGGGAGGATAGTCGCTAGGGAAGGTAGTCGCTAGGGAAGGTGGTCGCTATGGGAAGGTGGTCGCTTGGGGAAGGTGGTCACTGGAGGAAGGTGGTAGTTGGAAGGAGATCGGTTGGGAAAATGGTCGCTAGGGAAGGTGGTCGTTGTTAGAAGGTGGCGAACTTACGACAGTAAAAATATCGTAGCGTTCATTAAGTAACTATGGATGTTTTCAAGTGTGTGTGTGTGGGGGGGGGGGTAAGTGGCCTTCATAAATGACCTCTAATCTTTGACCTTTCTCTCCGCTGTTGACCTTTATCGAGCCCTGACCTGTATTAGTAACATTCTCTTACAAATATGAAAACAAAAATTCAATTAACAAAAACTAAACTGAACAAATAAAAGACATCACATCATACCCACAACAATATAAGCCGGTGAAAACTATAAAGATCCTTCAAAATAAGGTTAAATAAGGAGCAGTGAATGAGTCAGTCAGTAATCAGAATAGCAGTCATAAGTTCCATCAGTGAGCGAGCTGGTCAACACATCCTCCCTCATTGACAGTCACATCAACACTGACGACTGTTTGGATGTCTCAAGAGATAACCAAACAGCACCGGATGATATCATACTGCTAAATGAATTCTTTCTCTACTAACACTGAAAATTATAATACTTTTAAGGATAATTTAAATAATATTAACTATAAGACTCGGTCATCAAAGTGAAATAATTACGTTTGATGAGGATTTCAATCTGTAGCCACCACTGAGACTATTATCGAAGTATTATTCGTACGTCTGGCAGTGAACTCAGCCGCGTTTACACATACGTCACCGCTCAAAGAGGAAGTTGTCCAGGTAAGAGTGACACACACACACACCTAATTGACGCAGGTATGAATAAACAAAAATTTTCAGACTAATTATTATAACACTGGCTGGCGCAGGTAAAATAATCAAATATCACCTGAAGGTTAAACACCCCAACATATTAACCCATTTCTCCCCTAATGCTATCAACAAACGTACAGCAAAATGACAAAAGTTAAAAATAAATAAATAAATAATAATAATAATAAAATCGATGAAATAAAAAAGTTGTAATAAGATATTTTTACTGCCAGTCTATCAGTGACCTTTCAACCTTGATATTTGACCTCTAAACACGTCAACAGATGTAGAACCTAATATATATATGACATTTGGCTTTAGTCCTTCTACACTTAAATGAAAATAGATTAAAATTAATAATATTTAATGAAAGCAGGAAAAGAAAAACGAGTGACGAAAACGAATCAGAAAGAAAACTGCTGCGACCTGGAGTTGATAGAGACAGAGAGAGAGAGAGAGGACACTACCACGCTATAGGACAAAGGAAAGGTTAAATAAAGGCAGATCAGGCGTAGCGGCAGCAGGGACTCGGGTACCCCACAACGGACAACAGGTGTAAAGGGAATGAGAGATGAAAGCAGCAGCAGTGTCACCCAACTCATCCCCACACACACACACACAAGCTGCTGCCACAACACTTCACTAAGACGGCACAAAAGAGGTCACACACACACACACACGACCTAAGAGGAAGAGAACTTTACTAAGGCTGTATAAGATGTTATTAGTTGATCCTTATGCTTGCCTTACCACGATCCTTCCTTCCTTCCTTCACTCCCTCCCCGTGCCTCCCTCCTTTCACCTGGGACTGAGATTAACACTCCTGCTCCTCTTCTTCTTCCCTAACACACCCAGGGGCGGATCCAGGAATATGAAAAGGCGAGGGGGATCCAAGAACTTTTGGGTGTGGAACATGGCGAGCACAGCGAACTCACCCAGCTGGGGGAGGGGGGAGCGCTGTAAGCCCCAGAAATGTTTTTGAAATCTGACCAATATCCTGGGAATTTTGAGGCCATTTTGAAGCCATGTGCACTTGATATTAAGAGATATTCTGACGTCAATAGTAATTACACTTTACTACAAAAACACCTGATTACAACACTGCATTAAAGAAAAAGTATTGGAATTTTTTTTGATGAAAGGGGGTACCCGGACCCCCCTCTGGATCCGCCCTAGCACACCACCTACTCCCCTAAGGCTTCATACACTTAAGAAAACTCAACTCCACCTTTGTCCCCCAAAGGCAACATAAGAAAACAAGAAAGACGTCCCAATTGAGGTAATACTATGATAATATTAGAGGTAAAACATCCATTTGTAATCCTTTCGGGAGGGGGAGAGAGCGGAGAAAATAACATAACATACATAAACAATGACTCACAGGGCCTCTAAGGTATACGTGTGGGGGGCAGCTCTCAGTGGGTCCTCCTTCGTCGGTAGGTTAAACGTCGTTGCTGGGTGGTGGTGGTGGTGGTGGTGAAAGGTTATTCGTTGTCTACAGTTACTGATTTATTTCCCTCACTGGTGATCTTCTTAACCCCAGTGCAAGCCAGAAGGGGTCTAGTTAAATTAATTTGACCCTTTCAGTTACTACTCAAGGGGGTCTAGTCATCCGAAAGTAGACCCCAAGTTAACCTTTAAAGACCCTTTTAGTAACTAGTCAAAGGGTATATTTAACAAACCCACTGTGAAGTAAGATCGTAAGAAAGTGTGTAAAATATGCACTAAATTAAGGCAATCTAGCATACACAGACCTACACATACGCCATAACTCACTCGTGTAGCCAAGGCGTTATAACTGATAATAATAAACTCCTTTAAACTAATACTGAATCAATGGACGCAAAGTTAAGTGGCAATTTTTACTCCCTCCCCGTTTAGACAGCTGCTGGGTTGCTAAGATCACACATACGGTCTTATTTCATTACCATTTAACTGCGTTGCTCCGTAATACATCAACACTGCAGAAGAACAACAATAACGAGATGAGGAACGCGTGCTGCTGGGCGAATGAACAACGAGTACTAAGTGGCGTCCGTTGTTGTCGTTGGCTCGGGCTCCAATCTTCCGCCGCGTCGAGCAAACAAACATCTGCCGTGCGAGGTGCGTGCGTACACCAGCTAGTAACGACTCAGCAGGTTCCTAGCTTTTAATGGGGACTCTTGCCTCCAATCTCCTTTATGGGGGCGAGAATTGCAACGGGGAAGTATTAAGCGAGCCAATTGAGTCTGATTAGTCGGTCCAGCCACCAATATTTAGGGTCTAACTGGGTCTGAAATCTTAAAAGGAATAGTGAGTGAGCGGGCGGGGAAGGCAGGCAGGCGACATTAAGAGAACCGTGAGATGTTTTGGGTGGGAATAGCCCACCTGGGCACAGGTCATCGACCCTAACGGGGCCTAGGGGGCTAAAAAATAGGAGTAAAAGGAAATTAAAAATAGAAGAGAAAAAGATTACATTAATCTACACCATGATGATGCCAGAAAACCAGCTTTTTAAAGTTAGACAGAATGTATGAGTATGGAAACACAGAAGAAGGCAGAGCATTCCACCGTTTGGCTGTGTGAGGAAAGAAGGCTGTACTATAACTAGTTATTCTAGTTTGACCGACATCCACAGAGAAACGGTGGGCACCACAGGCAAGACATGTATTACGAGCCCACGGCCTTGCCGGCGGTACACAGGATGCCAAACCCACCGAGCATTGAAGTGGCGCTACGCTATCATTTAAACCTAACTCAAATATATTCACTAATTCTTGAGTTATCTTAAACACAAAGGATATTTAATTACCCAGTAAACTTTTTGAACTTTGACTCAAGACTTTTTCTAAATTATTTCAAGTTTAAAAATGTTTAAAACTATTTGTTGTGTACGTCTGATCGATGTTCTTTTGTCCAGTCTGAAGGTAAACATTAGAGGGCGAGACGGACGGACGGACGGAAGGACGCAATAAACAGACAGACGAACAAGAACCAAGTCAATACACCCCCACTTGGCAACCAACGTGACCAAATAAAGTCAATAATGCCTTCATTCCTGAACCAATTTCAACCAGTTACTACCACCTCCTCCCTCCTCCCTCCCTCCCTCCTGTAACTCACACACCCCCACACATAACTCATACACTTCTACCCAATATCCCTCTAGTAACTCACACCCGCCCTCACCCACGTACATCACACACCCCCACACACCAACACCCACACCCAACAACACATCCCCACCCACCCGCCCACCACCCATCCACCCACCTTGGATATCATAAACTGTGTTCCCTCGTTCGCTCAATAATTTACACCCATCTTACATCACCTGAGTCAAATACTCCCTCACCTCCTCCTACCCCTCCTCACCTCACCTCCTCCCTCACCTGTTTATGTGGGGTGGGTGGTGAGTGGTGGAGGAGGGGTAGAGAAGAAAGAGATATATCGCTACACGATCTCTCTCTCTCTCTCTCTCTCTCTCTCTCAAGTAAAGTGAAATGTATTAGAGATGAAAGGGGATACATACATACATACATACATACATAGACAGGTTGAGAGTTAAATAGACATATACGGAGATATAGATAGATTGATTTAACCACCCACCTCCCCAACCCCATTATACCTTCCTCCTCCCATTATCCTATTTAGACACAATTCCAGGAATTTAAAATGATATCATTAGTTGTAGGAATTCCGCTGTTTATGATCACATTTGGGTTAAAATTTTCTGTGTCCGCATAAATTACCGTCGCCATTTTTACGCTGTTGCAGATTTAGGTCAGCATAAATACATTACTTTATTGATGGCGACTTTTTAGAACACATTAAAGCAAAACTGGAAATAAAGGCTTTACTAGCTAGTTTTTATACTTGGGTTGTGTAAGTGGACGAGACAATCTGCAGTCCCGGTACTTGATGGGGATTGGTTGACAGTGGTTGTAAATTCTCTGCTGTGATTGGTTGGGAGGGAGGGTGTTGTGAGCGAGGTAAAAAATTAACATCATTCTCGTGGGACTGGTTGGCGGTGATTGGTCGGTAATGACGTCATACCTCCAGCCAGCGACCTGTTGCGGGGCCGTTGAGTGGACGATGATTACGTCACGATCATGGCATTACGGCGTCGGGTAATGGCCATGGTGGGGGGGGGGTGATGGCAGGAGAGGGTGATGGCCAGGAGAGGGTGATGGCTAAGGGAGGTGATGGCCAGGGTTGATGATAGCTAGGGGAAGATGGCCAAGGGGTTCATGGCCAATGGGGGGTGATGGCCAGAGGATCATGGCCATGGGGGGGTGATGGCCATGGAGGTCATAAACACACAAACTAAAACTTAATATATATGTTCTCTGGGTGAGATGGAGAATCAAACTGACCATAGCAGGAATTATTTATATTTTAGAGGAGGGTGGTTAGAGGTCAGAGGTCAATACATCATAGGTCAAAAGGTCAGAATATTGGAGCTTAGGGGAATGTATTTATGTTTTATTTATTTTTCGTTATGAATGATTTTTTGGGGGCAGTGACTCGACTCCACCTCCCTCACCTCCTCCTACCCCACCACCTCCACACACACCTCTCTACCCTCTCCACCTTCCCCTACCTTCACCCATCACCACCCTCCCTCCCACCTCTCTACCCTCCCCCCTCCCCTCTCCGTTACACCAGTTGAGTTAAAGGAGCATTATGGTGCAGGGTAGACTCAAGGAAGATTCCATCCAACAGTGCCATTAGAATCATGACCATCATCATCACCACTACCGTCACCACTACCATCACCACCACGAACACCATTATCACCATCATAACTGATTCTCACCACCAACACCATCACCACTACAAGTACTCCAGTATGCCAGGGATGATGGCACTATTACTGTTCCTGGTGCCAGAGTATAGTGTGCCCACTTGGGAACCTATTGACCTAGGGTGATAGTGCCAAGGTCCAGGGTGGTGGTGGTGGTTTTTGTGGTAGTAGTGGTTGTGGTAGTATGTAGTGGTGGTGGTGGTGGTACAGACAACTATTCTGCAAAACGTTCCGGGAAGAGAGAGCACAAGAAGCGGTCATCCTAACACTGGACTGTAGAAACATCCTGGGGAGGAAACTTTAGTTATGTTATTGCCCATCCAGGAGCTGTTTCATGCTGGCTCCACACTCTTCCTTCCTTCCTTCATTCCTTCTCCCTTCCTTCCTTCCCCTCTTCCTCCTCCCATTCTCCCCAACTCTTCCTCCCCACTCCTCCTCCTCTTCTCTTCCTTCCTCAACTTTCCACCCCAGAGTACACTTCACCTCTCATTCACCCCCTGCTGTTCTAAGACGTTCCTACGATTAATTCTTGACTGAACGGCTGTATACACCAAGTGAATTGTTGGCTAAAAGTTTCCTTCCCTGTTTCTAGTTATTCTTATTTTGTTTTATTTACACACATACAGACACACACACACAAAGACATACATACACACATACATAGACACACACACATACACTCAGATAATACACACATCTCCGCTCAAACGTACACAGACATAGATGAACACATATTATGCACATACACACAAACAGGCATAAACACATACATACATACATACATACACACATACACAAATAAATACCCACAAAAACACAAACATTAAAAAAAAACAATAAGTAAATATAAACATTGGTTAAAGCAGCTTTACTGTTTCTCTCTCTCTTCACTATTGATAGATGAATAGCTAATAAATACTTGACAGGCTGGATGGCGAGGATGTGGAGGCGGGGGACTGGCTGGGGTGGGAAGGGCGTGGGGGCTAGCTGGGCGGGGCTGGAACTGGGTGGGATGGGCTGGGGGGAAATTCTGGACATCCCACAATGCCCTGGAGGACGACAAGACGGTAGAATTTATGTAAGTGACGATAAATTCTCACCAGACGCTTCCCTCACAGAAAACCTCAAACCCTGGGAATTATGGCCCCACTGCAAGGGTCAGAGGCTCTTAGGCAATTCTGAATCGAGGGGGTGTGTGTGTGTCTTGTGGTTGTGACTGGTAGACTGTCTTGTAACTGGTAGATTGGGATTGTTATGTAGGGTTGTGACTGGTATAGACTGGTGTTGTTATGTTGGGTTGTAACTGGAGTCTATTGCCATCAGCCAGACTCGATGGAAGAGACAACACTGACAACATTGACTGACAACACTTAACACTATTGGTCAATCTCTCTCTCTCTCTCTACACACACACACACACAAGTGCAAAAGTGGGCATGCAAGATTATTCTCTCCCCTTCCTACTCCACATATCAAGAAGCGCTCAACACACTGGCCCTCTCGGCTCTCTCTGACCATCACCACGACCTCATCTGCAAATTTGGTGAAAAGCTTCTGCACCATCCTCAACACCGGCTCCTACTACCACCCGAGATCCTTCGTCCGAGAATTGCTGTTCGACACCATAATCTCATCCATTCCCAACCATTGTAAAAAGTATCAACAACTCGTAATCAACCAGGACGTCCACTCCCAGCCAATCACCTTTTGCACTGTCACTATGTTGAAATGTGGGGTATAAATTTCTCCCCACCTAGTTATTATATATCATATTTGTATCACTTGTGTTACTTGTATATTATTAGTCAATCAAGTGACCCATTCCCCAATTATGTAACTGTACAGTACTTTTTGAACATTTTGGCCGCCATGCTCTTTTAATGAACCGTTACTTATTATTATTATTACACACACACACACACACACACACACACACACACACACACACACACACACACACACACACACACACACACACACACACACACACACAGACAGACTAGTCGTGACAGACAATATTGTAAGCTCCTTTAATTCCAATCAGTGAACACGCAATTATACCTGACATCTTTTACCTGTGTGTGTGTGAGGTTTATCTCTCTCTTTTTTCTCTCTCTCTCTCTGTATGTATGTATGTATCAGTCTTACTCAGTTTTTATTTTCTCCCTGTCTGTCTGTCTCTCTTTCACACACACACACACTACCTCGTGTTGCCATACCTCGAACCAGATCTAGAATGGCATTGGAAACATGTTTATTTTTTATCTCGTCTCTTATTCAAGGTTTGAATTTGTATGTTTCAAGTGTCGACATATGAAAGATTCTGAAATATATATATATATATATATATATATATATATATATATATATATATATATATATATATATATATATATATATATATATATATAAATATGTGTGTGTGAGAGAGAGAGAGACAGAGATTTTAGCTGATGTAGATAGATAGATAGATGAGAATAACGAAAGACAGACAGACGGACAGACAGACAGACAGACAGACAGACAGACAGACACAGACACAAGAAAACAAGTACCATGTTTCCCTTCCTTGACCTGACCTTTTTTAGCAACGTTGACCTTCCTTCCTCTCCCCACCTCTCTCCTCCTCCTTCCACCCCTCTCCACTTACCTTGACTTTCGACCTGACCTAGCTATACCTACCCACTGATTGGTCAACTCCCCCACTCCCCGTTAGTTAAAAAGTGGAGATGAGGTGACCAGTTATGAAAGACCAGTTAAATAATGACTGGTTACCTCTCTGTAGCTATCTATCTATCTATTTATCTATCTATCACTCACACACACACACACACCATATCTATCATGTAAAGTTAAAGAGAAGGTTAATTCAGGTGTTGCTATTAACAAACTAATATAGAAAGACAGACATTCACCCGAGTGTATTAGGCTATTAACTCTTACCAAAGTTTAATTAAAAGATATCTCACTGTGGACTTATATCTAACCTGCTCCTATCTAACCTAACCTAACCTAACCTAACCTAACCTAACCTAATCTACCTACCTAACCTTCCTCCACCCTCCCTCCTCCATCACTCCCCTCACCACCTCACCTCCTGCCTCACCTGCAATCCCTCCTCACTCACCTCCCCCCACCTCACCTCTCCCTCCCTCTCCACCATCGTCTCGGTACACAATACACGCGTTTGGGGGCTTGGCTTCTGGTGATTCGGTTTATTATTCAATATTGTTTTGTATACCTGTACTATGTATATTGTTATGTATACCTAGCTGTTTATGCATATCTATACCGTATTGTCTATGTATATTGTTGTGTATACCTGTATTGTATGTATATGGTGAATCATTGTGAATTTGTATGACCGTTTTGCTGAATAAATATCTGTCTATCTGTCTATCTATCAATTAATCTATGTATGTATGTATGTATGTATGTATGTATGTATGTATGTATGTATGTACGTATAATACCTGGTACTATAACACCCTAAGCTTAAACTTAGACAAAAGCATACTTACTTAAGCTGTCCTAACTTAAAGCCAGCTTATCCCCGCACTGGAAGGCTCAATAGGTACACGTCACGAGTGTAAAAACCAATGAGCTTCCGATATGCCCTCAAACGCGTGGGATTTTTCTTCGCAATCACGGGAAACTCACAAACTACATGGAGAGTGTTATTGTTGTTGTTGTTGTTGTTGTTGTTTTTGCTGTTGTTAGTGGTGTTGTTAGTTTTGTTGTTGTTATTATTATTATTATTAGTAGTAGTAGAAGTAGTAGTAGTAGCAGTAGTATCACCACCATTAACACCACAATCATCATCAAGAACCAATACCTGACAGACACCACTATACAACTGGTACTCAGAGGGGCTACTATGGCACCAGATGGCACCTGACGGGGGAGAGGCCACATTATGAAGAAGTGCCAGATAATGGAAGTTAATGGTAAAACTTTGTTAATGGGGCGATCACTATCTACATACTCCATTAAGATTGGTGGTAACTAACTCTTGGGTGGTGGTGTGAGGGATATTTTGACTGGGCTTATCTACTGGCTTACTGGGGAGGGTAAGGGGGGGAGGGGTAAGGTGGGGGTGAGGTAGGAGGAGGAAGATGGAGAAGGGGGGATGAGGTAGAGAAGGGGTAGTGAGTGAGGGGGGGTGTATGGTAGGGAAGGGTGGGGAGGGAAGGTGAGGAGGGAGATGGGGTCAGGGAGGGAGATGGGTAGGGCGTGGTGGTGTGTGTGTCTATGCGTGTGGTCTGTGTGTGTGTGTGTGTGTGTGTGTGTGTGTGTGTGTGTGTCTATGTGTGGTCTGTGTGTGTGTGTGTGTGTGTGTGTGTGTGTGTGTGTGTGTGTGTCTATGTGGTCTGTGTGTGTGTGTGTGTGTGTATGTGTGTGTGTGTGTGTGTGTGTGTCTATGCGTGGTCTGTGTGTGTGTGTGTGTGTGTGTGTGTGTGTGTGTGTGTGTGTGTGTGTGTGTGTGTGTGTGTCTATGTGTGGTCTGTGTGTGTGTGTGTGTGTGTGTGTGTGTGTGTGTGTGTGTGTGTTTAAATGCGTCATTATGAAAGATCACCACACACACACACACACACCACCTCCTTCCCCACCTCCCCCTCCTCCTCTTTCCTTCCTCCCCCGACGCACTGACTCCATTAGGACAATTTCCCAGATGAACAACAACACACACAAGGCCCCAGAGTGCCTCCTCCTACCACACTCTACTACACACTCTCTCATGCCACACACACACACACACACACACACACATACACACACACACACACACCTAGTGCATTTTAGAAACTTTTTAAAAATTCCATTTTTATTAACCGAGAATGTGTGTGTGTGTGTGTGTGTGTGTGTGGGTGTGTGTGTGTGTGTGTGGGGTGTGTGTGTGTGTGTGTGTGTGGGTGTGTGTATAGTGTGTGTGTCTATGTGTGTGGTCTGTGTGTGTGTGTGTGTGTGTGTGTGTGTGTGTGTGTGTGTGTGTGTGTGTATTGTTTTAAAGCCGCCTAACGCTAAAATATAAACTGGAATTATTAAGTTGTGTTGAGAGTTACTGTGCCGAGTCCGTCATCACGTCTGGAGGAGGGAAGAGGGGAAGGGGTAGGGGAGGGGGTGGAGAAGGGGCAGGAGAAAGGAGAAGGAGGGAGGAGGGGAATGGGAAGAACGGGGAGGAGGAGGAGGGTGAAGAAAGGTGAAGGAGGGAAGGGGGTAAGAGAGGTAGGGGATGGGGAGAGGGTTGCAGGAGGGGAGGGGGGCAGGAGGTGGGGGGAGGCAGAAGGGGGGGGGAAGAGGGAGAAATTTATTAAAAAGTTTATCCTTGTTTAAAAGTAACTCTTAGTATTTTTCTTTTTCATTTTTTTTCATTTTTTCTTTCCTGTTTCTTTCTGTACTTTATAATCTGTGTATCAATTATTTTTATTATTATTATTTTTATTATTATTATTATTATTATTATTATTATTATTATTTTATTGTTTATTATTATTATTATTATTATTATTATTATTATTATTATTATTATTATTATTATTATTATTTTATTGTTTTTTATTTTTATTATTATTATTATTATTATTGTTATTATTATTATTATTATTATTATTATTATTATTATTACAACTTATCAACTAATTCCAATTATTGACACAGGGTGGAGGGATATTGACACAGGGTGGAGGGATATTGACACAGGGTGGAGGGATATTGACACAGGGTGGAGGAATATTGACACAGGGTGGAGGGATATTGACACAGGGTGGAGGGATATTGACACAGGGTGGAGGAATATTGACACAGGGTGGAGGGATATGGACACAGGGTGAAGGGATATGGACACAGGGTGAAGGGATATTGACACAGGGTGGAGGGATATTGACACAGGGTGGAGGAATATTGACACAGGGTGGAGGGATATGGACCATAATTTGATATGTCAAGACACTGTCACCCCGGCCTGTATCATGTCGAACAGGAGTTGCTCTTGTGTGTGTGTGTGTGTGTATGTGTGTGTGTGTGTGTGTGTGTATGTCAACCTACACTTTTACATATCTTAATTGGTTAGATAATTATCACCTGTACCGGTAATCACCTGTACCTGTATTTACCTGTACCTCCTCTACATTTGTGACTGGGGTAATTAAGAGAAGTGAATTTCGTTAATAATTGATTGATATATGTTTAGTAAATTAAGTATTTTAAATGTGTGAGTTAATTACTGTAATAAAGTATCTATATTGTCTTACTGTGGTGTCCTTGTACGTACCTGTCCTTGTCCGTACCTGTCCTTGTACGTACCTGTCCTTGTCCGTACCTGTCCTTGTCCGTACCTGTACTTGTCCGTACCTGTCCTTGTCCGTACCTGTCATTGACCGTACCTGTCCTTGTCCGTACCTGTCTTTGACCATACCTGTCTGTGTACGTACCTGTACTTGTCCGTACCTGCCCTTGTACGTACCTGTCCTTGTCCGTACTTGTATCTATAACTCTAACTAAACCTGTAATTGTTATTTGTTCTGTACTTTTGTTTCTGAATTTGTAAAACTAAATAATAAAAAAAAATAAAAAAATATATCCCTGATTTTACTCGGTCCAAAATGAAATTAATTGATATGAGATTTTTAGGGGACTCTCTCTCTCTCTCTCTCTCACTGCCATGTCGCACGTCACAGCATTAAGCGTGTTGCTAAACTCTAATTTTTTTTTTTTTTTTTTACGGGTAGCATAAATTATCATTTTTCCTGTAGGATGATCGCCGTCCTGTTAGTCCCGCGTGTTTAAACAATACTGTGATAAATATAAATGTTGGTGCAGTCCTAACACAAGCCGATGTGAAATGTTGTGTGTGTTTGTGTGTGTGTCTGTGTGTGTTTTGTTTGTTCGTTGGTGAGTGTGTTTGTGTTCGGTCGTTGGTGTGTTTGTCTCTTTGTATTGTATCTGTCAAATCTATCGATCTGTCTATCTATTGTAGAGAGTAAATAGAAAGAAGGGAATGCCTATCACAATCCATATGAATAGACAATAGACAGGAATAAGTGTCTATTGCAATTCACATGAATAGACAATAGACAGGCGTGAGTGTCTTCCTGTTACCCCAGCCGCCTTCCTCCTCTGTGCTCTAGGGTGAACACTGAAGAAACATGAGTATTTTTTTCTTTCCCCTCAGAACAAAGAACAATGAAGTACACAACATTATTTTATTAAAGGACAAGACAACAAAATTGCTGATACACGCCTTAAAATTTTTCCTCCGATGACGCCACAGGTCGCATGAAATAGTTGCCATCAGGTGATTTCGTTTGTATTTTTATTTATGCTACAACTTTATCTCAAAAAATATATATATATATATACAGCTTTTATTTTATGGTCAGTAGCAAGAATAACAATGGAGATACAAGGTCGGATGTGACCTATGACCTTATCCTAACCTCAGATTCTCCAATGTTGCATGACCTTTTTATTGTCATTTTCTGGTGTTTTATGTGTGTATGTATGTGTGTGTGTGTGTCTGTGTGTGTCTGTGTGTGTTTGTGTGTGTGTGTGTGTATGTGTTTGGTATTTGTATTTTATGAGACATATATACAGTATATGAAGAAGTAAAATATATACCCATACACATTTTCATATAACTCTCGACTTTGATTTATCATTGAAATATTAAACAACACCTTCTCATGATATAGCACAGTAACGTCACACTCAGTTTTGCTTCCGCTATGACTTCCGTTGTCGAGGGTTTTTTTCATGTCTTATCAATTTTATGAAAAAACAAAAACAAAAAACAAATTCGGCTGAAAGAACACAAGGCAAGAAAAAACATTTTTTACGTATAATTTGGCTCTTATTTAATTCACTTAATTCCAATACTGAAACTTGCATAGCTTTTATTTGATCTTTAATAACTGTTGTAATGTCATAAGTGATTATTACCCAATTATAATATGAATTAATGAGTGGGGGGAAATAGGTCAGTTTTAAATGGATGCCTGATATTTATAACCAAAAGTCAATTACTGAATTAAATATGGATTTAAATTATCATATTATCGAGTTTATGAATTTATGCATGAACATCCGTACCCACATCAGCGCTGATGTCACACGTCTGACATCATCCGATACATCATTAATACACACACACACACACATTTAACCAGCATCAACTATTCACCTCCCTACCTGCCGCCCTCCTCACCTGACCTCACAACAACACAACACTGAATAAACAAACATTTAAAAACACAAACAAAACAAAATATAAACAAATGAATAAAAAACAGATAAAAATAAGTTGTGTCCTAAACTGAGTCTTCGGCACTGCACTCGACCTCCTTCATTTCCCCAATGGTTAGGTCAGGTCAGGTTAGGTTAGGTCAGGTTAGGTACCTCTGCACAACTGGGTGAGTTTGGGGATGCCCTGGCCCTAATTAGGTGACCCTTGGGACAACAAGTGAGGGGTGATCTACAAGAATCGCCAGGTGTCAAATGATAATAATAATAAAGAAGAAGAAGAAGAAGAAATAATAATAATAATAATAAACCATCCCTCTACCCAACACACACACACACACACTCACACACACACACACACACACACACACACTGACCATAACACATTGACTAATCCACAAAGACACTAAATAAAACGTCATTTATATTTCACATGAGTTACCCCACAAACACAAAAAAATAACACCCCTCTAGCCGTTTTCTTTCTCGCGGTCGGACACAAAAACAGGAAGGACAGGAAGATTGACAGGCGAGCGGACGGGAGCATTGATGGACGGACGGATGAGCGGGAGGTATTGACGGATGGATGGACGGACGGGAGGATTGATGGACGGACGGACGGAAGGATTGATGCATGGACGGACGGGACGATTGACGGATGGATGGACCGACGGGAGGATTGACGGACGGACAGACGGACGTGATCAATACAATAAGGCTTGTATTAACACATACAATAACAACAATAACAATAACAGTCTTCAAACCTAACCTAACCTAACCTAACCAAACCTAACCTAACCTAACCTAACCAAACCTAACCTCCTTTCTTTCCCCCATCTCTCCCTCCTCCCTCTTACTCATTCTCTCTACCCCCCCTCCTCCTCCCTTCAAGCTTACCACAACCACCATCTCTACAACCACTACCATTACTACCACCACCACCACCACCACCATTACTACCACTGACACCATAACCACCACTGACACCATCATCACTATACCATCACCCCAGGACAAAGTTGGCTTAGACATTACCCAAGTTTGTCCTCTCTCACCAACACTAATCACCTCTCTCACCAACACTAATCACCTCTCATCAACACTAATCACCTCTCTCACCAACACTAATCACCTCTCTCACCAACACTAATCACCTCTCTCACCAACACTAATCACCTCTCTCACCAACACTAATCACCTCTCTCACCAACACTAATCACCTCTCACCAACACTAATCACCTCTCACCAACACTAATCACCTCTCACCAACACTAATCACCTGACAGAGACATGCAGACATATAAACAGACAGACAGACAGACAGATAGACACATCATCGAAAAGATCACCAAATGAAGACTATAGTAAATGGTGTTCTCCTGTTATTGAAAGTGAACACCATAACAGAACACATGAGTTATAGTCGTGAATAAATAACAGTGAATAACAGCAACAAACTCAGTATTAACCACAAAAATACAGCAATAACACCAGTGAATAACAGCAACAACTCAGCAATAACAGCAGTGAATAACAGCAACAACTCAGCAATAACAGCAGTGAATAACACCAAACAGAAATTACCTCAGTGAGTGAATAACAAATGAATGGCAAAAGTCTCTATACATATCCTTGACCCCAGCTGACCCCCGAGTGTATAATGGCAATGAAATGGTGATAATGAATGAGGATGAAGACACACACACACACACACACACACACACACACACACACACACACACACACAGGAGCCTGCATCAAATAAAAGTGTTCTTTAATCTTACAAAAAACGTGGTTTCAAATCAGATCCTCTGACCTTCCACACACAAACACGCACACACACACACACACACACACACACACATACACACACGCACCTGTTTCCGCTTCCC
Organism: Homarus americanus; assembly: GCF_018991925.1. Classification (NCBI taxonomy): domain Eukaryota; kingdom Metazoa; phylum Arthropoda; class Malacostraca; order Decapoda; family Nephropidae; genus Homarus; species Homarus americanus. Next base: position 911,263 of record NW_024753650.1, on the reverse strand, counting down.
CTGCCACAAGAGAGAGAAAAATATAACACGCCTTTAAAATTTTATTCCTTGTACAAAAAATAGGTTTATCTAGGTAGGTGGATCAGCCCCCTCCCTCCCTCCACTCCTACCCTCCTTTCCTCACCCCTCCCTCCTCCAGTCTTCGTTCCCTCTTTCCCACCACTCTTACTTCCTTCTCTCTCCCTTATCTCCCTCTTTCCCTCCACTCCTACCTACCTCTTTCCTCCTTCCCTCCTCACCTACCTACTTCGCCCCTTCCCTCCCTCCTTCCCTTCACTCCTACCTTCTTTTTCTTCCATCCCCCTATCCTCCCTCCCTCCCCTCCCCCTTTCTTCCATCCCTCCCTCTTTACCTTCCTTCCTACCTCCCCCTTTCCCTCTCCTACCCTCACTCTTCCCTCTTCTCCACCCCTCTCCTCTTCTCCAATACAAGTGTAAAATATAGAAATAACAGGAGAAGTATATCAATATTTTCTACCATCTATCCAAAATATAAAAGAATAACAACGACCACAAAAAACAAGTGACTAACGTATAAGAGTTGAAGTGTAAAAAAAAAACAATCAGATTAGGATCCCAATTCCACTGAAAATAAACGACTGGACGGATGGTGTTGAAAATATTGATTGATGTTTTGTGAAGTTACGAATGTTTAATGGAAAAAACACACACACAAAAACATTACTAGAATCATGATTATATTGATATACACATTAATAATTAAATAAACATTACATGATATCTATATATATATATATATATATATATATACTAAGGGGAAAAATGACTTAAAACAGATTACAGTATATGATGAGTTTATAAAGTATAGCAGTATCGTCTATATATTTATTATATTAGGTCATACTCACCATATTATACCACAAATATAACCTATATTATACTTCCCATATACTATACTATGCCCACTTCTACCACAGCACACCACACACCACACCACACCACACCACAAGCGTATAACATTTTCGATTCATCAGTTTCTAGTACAAGCAGTAGCAACAGAGACTACCAGCTGTGTCTTTCATCTGCCTGTCTTGATGAAGAGAGAGAGAGAGAGAGAGAGAGAGAGAGAGGTATACACTTAACAAGGCCCAGTCACATTACTATATAAATATTCTTTTTTTTTCACCTGAGATAAAAAAAATCAATTTACGACGATACATTATATTTTTAATATTTGCCAAAGAAAAATTATAGTTCCTTTCTGACACTATTAGAGGACTATTGTTTAATGCAAAGATATTGTTTATTTATTTTAATGTCTACTTGTTATTGTTTTAATGTAGGTCTAAACGAGTCTTTTGTTTTATTTTCCTGTATGATAATAACAAGAGTATTTTCCCCCTTCATCTATAACAAAACAAGAGTATATACACTACCTTTTTTTTGCCTATATCATAAAAACAATAGTTCTTTTAGATTTATCTTACACTACCAAAATAAAGTTCTTTCACCTATTTCCTAAACCATATTATTATTATTATTATTATTATCATTATTATTATTATTATGATAATTATTATTATTATTATTTTTATTATTATTATTATTATTATTATTATTATTATTATTATTATTATTATTTTTATTATTATCATTATTATTATTATTATTATTATTATTACGATTATTATTATTATTATTATTATCAATATTATTATTATCATTAACTTATTATTATGATAATTATTATTATTATTATTATTTTTATTATTATTATTATTATTATTGTTATTTTTATTATTATCATCATTATTATTATTATTACGATTATTATTATTATTATTATTATCATTATCATTATTATTATTACTATCATTATTATCATTATTATTATTATTAATATTTTTACCATTCATGTGATGTCAATTGGAACGAAGTTAGTTTTCATATAAATGACTTCACCATATAACGAAATAATAATACTTTACCTGCTAATTAATACTTTACCTGTTAATTAATACTTTACCTGTTAATTAATACTTTACCTGTTAATTAATACCTGCACTCACGCTTTTCTGTTCGTCTCTTCCCTCAACACAAAATATAATGAGTTAGAGGTTATTTAATGAACATCTCTAAGGGGGTAAAAAAAATAAATTATGTTTGAATTACGAGTTTGGTTTTAATTTTCACATTTTGATAATAGTTAAATAAGGAAGTTGTTAATGAGTGTTTTTTGAAGAGTAATGAGTTGGTTTGTTGATTATTTTTGTCTGTCTGTCTGTCTGTCTGTCTGTCTGTCTGTCTGTCTATCTGTCATTTATCTATCTATTTATCTCTCTTCTCCCTTCCCCTCTTTCCCAATTCCTTAATCCTTTCCTCTCCCCTCTCTCTCTCTCCTCTCTCTCTCCCCTCCTTCATAACTGACCCTTTTCCTCTTTACCTCTCCCCTCTCACCACTACACATACCACTCTCTCTCTCCTCCCTCTCACCCGTTCACTTGCTCTCATCCCTCTCCCTCACCCCCCCTCTCCCTCTCCACTTCCCTCTCACCACCTCTCCCTACCTCCTTCTCTCTCACCACTATACAAACCTCTCTTTCTTCTCTCCCTCTCCCTCCCTCTCACCGCCTCTCCCCACTCATCAGAAAGAATGGGAGAGGAAGTATTAAGGTAAGAACTCGAGGAATAGAGTAACAAAAGCGATAAACAGGAGAATTAAGAGACACGATAAAAGGCAAAGAATACACGGACGATACAGAAGAGACAGACAGACAGATAGACGGACAGAGAGACAGACGGACAGACAGACACACAGATAGACGAACAGACAGAGACAGACAGACGGACGGACAGATAGACGGACAGACAGAGACAGACAGACGGACAGACACACACACACACAGATAGACGAACAGACAGAGACAGACAGACGGACAGATAGACGAACAGACAGAGACAGACAGACGAACAGACACACACACACACAGATAGACGAACAGACAGAGACAGACAGACGGACAGATAGACGGACAGACAGACAGACAGACACACACACACACACACACACACAGATAGACGAACAGACAGAGACAGACAGACGGACAGATAGACGGACAGACAGACAGACACACACACACACAGATAGACGAACAGACAGAGACAGACAGACGGACAGATAGACGGACAGACAGACACACACACACACACACACACATACAGACAGACAGACGGACAGACAGACACACAGATAGACGAACAGACAAAGACAGACAGACAGACAGAGATTATACAAACTGACCATACAGACGAGTAGCTAGACACACATACACACAAGCATACAAGGAGCTTGACAGACACACAGACTGACAGACAGAACTAAACAAACAGACAGACAGACAGTAGGACAAGTAACCAACCTGAAAAATACAGTGACTAATAATAATATATAAAGCTTGACACACACACACACACACACACACAAACACACACATTAACATTAACAATACACAGAGTTAACACACCCCGCCTCCCCAGACTGTCACACCACCCACAATAAATTACCACCAAAATACATCACTGGCAACCCAACCCTATTTATCCACGTTAAAAATTGACCAGCAGGCAACAGAGGAGGGAAGCGGTGTGCATTACGAGTTCAGTGATTCTCATAATGGCTGATATGCGGGTTGCCAAATGTCACTGGTTGGCGTTGTTGACACCTGAGGCAATCATGTGTGTGTGTGTGTGTGTGTGTGTGTGTGTGTGTGTGTGTGTGTGTGTGTGTCCTCCTCCCCCCGACAATTTTGCATAATTAGATAAAATGTTTCAACCTTTTTTTACATTAAAACATGACACATACTTCACACCCTTCCGTCTCCCCTCTCTACCCTCTCCTCTCTCTATCTCCCTCTCTTCTTCCCTCTCCCTCTCTACTCCCTCTCTATCACCCCTCATCCTCCCTCTCCCCTCTCTTCCCTCTCCCCTCACTCTCTATCACCCCTCATCCTCCCTCTCCCTCTCTCTCCTTTCTACTCCCTTCTCCCCTCTAGCTCTCCATCTGTCAACTCTCCTCTCTCTTTTCGCTCTCTAACGCCCTCTCTTAATTCTTTCTCCAACTTTTCCCTCTCTTTCTTATCCCCTTCCTCTATCTCCCGTCTCTAACCACCTTCATTCCCTCTCCCAAACTTTTCCCCTCCTCCCCTCTCCTTTCTGTCTTCTTCCCTCTCCCATACTACCCCTCCCTTCCCCCCCCCTCCTCCCTCCCTCCCATACCACCCCTCCTCCCCCTTCCCCTCCCCTCCCCTCCCCTCCCCCTTCCCTCCCTCTCCCATACTCTCCTCCCCTTCCCCCCTCCCATACTCCCCTCCTCCCCTTCCCTCCCTCTCCCATACACCCCTCCTCCCTCCCTCTCCCACCTACTCCCTCCTCCCCTTCCCTCCCTCTCCCTACTACCTCCCCCTCCCCTTCCCTCTCCCCCTACCCCTCCTCCCCCCTTCCCTCCCTCTCCCATACTACCCCTCCCCCTTCCCCTCTCATCCCCTCTCCCTCCCCTTCCCTCTCATCCCACTCTCCCCCTCTCACACACACATAATCAACTCAGACCATTCAGTAACTCTCCCCACTGGCCAGTCTATCACATTAAGAGCCCAATGTTTATGGTATAATGTATATATTCCTGAGCCTCAACGATTTATATACTCTTTTAACACGTTATACACATTAATATACATTCCCCTTCACTTGTGCGTTTACAGGGGCTCCTCATAATAAACATTCCACAAATCATTATATTGAGATGTTTGTTTTTATATATTTTATTTTTTATTTTATTCTATTGTTTGTTTACTATTGCCAGTTTCCTTCTGTTAAATGTAAACAAACACAGGACTGCCACACTGCACAAAAACTATTGACCCCCTGTAAACGCGCTAGTGAAGGGGAATGTACATTGTTTATATACCCACACCGTTTATATACATGTCGATCAATATAAATTTGTATAACGATTTTGATGGGTCTATCTATCTATCTGTCAATCTATCTGTCTGTCAATATGTATGTATGTATGTATGTATGTATGTATGTATGTGTGTATCAACATTTAAAATATACAGACGAGGAGGAAGACTTTGCTCCATTAATTACGGCGACATCAAACACACAGACGGTTTTGACTGATAGTGATGAGAGACAGATAGACAGACACGCGTAGACAGACAGATAGACAGACAGAGACGCGTAGACAGACAGATAGATAGACAGCACAAACAGAGTAAGAGAAAGAGACAGGCAGATAGACAGAGATAACGAGACAGACACAGAAAGACAGAAAGATACAGAAAAACAGGTAAAGACGAACAGAGAGAGAGAGAGAGAGAGAGAGAGAGACAGAAAAAAAGAGACAACGAAAGCAAGAAAAGAGACAGGAAGTGAGACAGACAGACAACCTCAGCATGATTTTCTTTTCATATAATTTTTGTCTCAACCCCAAAAAAGATTAAAGAAAGTTACTATTCGTCATTTTACCTCCTCTTGTCTTAATTAAGCTTTCCAGCGTCTTCCAGTATCTTCCAGGGTCTTCCAGCATCTTCCAGCGTCTTCCAGTATCTTCCAGAGTGTTTCAGGGTCTTCTAGGGTCTTCCAGCGTGTTTCAGGGTCTTCCAGCGTCTTCCAGGGTCTTCCAGCGTCTTCCAGTATCTTCCAGCGTCTTCCAGGGTCTTCCAGTGTCTTCCAGTGTCTTTCAGAGTGCTTCAAGGTCTTCCTGTGTCTTCCAGAGCCTTCCAATATCTTTCAGTTACTTCCAGAGTGTTCCACAGTCATCCAGTCTCTTCCAGTGTCTTCCAGAGTCTTCCAGCATCTTCCAGCATCTTCCAGAGTCCTCCAGCAGCTTTCAGTGTCTTCCAGCATCTTCCAGAGTGTTCCATGGTCTTCCAAAGTGTTCCAGTGTCTTTCATCATCTTCCAGCATCCTCCCACGTATCTTCCAGTATTTTCCAACATCTTCCAGTTTCTTCCAGAATCTTCCAGTGTTCCAGGATCACCACAGACTTGCCTTCAGTGATCTAAAAATCAACTACCATTTTTAAACTGATCTTTGACAGCGTTAGTCAGCTCAATGTCCGCCTTACCTGACTGATTAACCGATAAATGATTTTTTCTTCTGAGGGAAGTTTTTTTTCTGATTTAAAACGTCTCATTATGTGCGCTGCCGGGTGTACGACCACTAAATACCCTAAACACACACACACACACACACACACACACACACACTGGCGGTAGAGAGTTTTTATTGTGAACCGTTTGAGTCATTTGGTGGTGAAAAAGGAAGAGAAAAAAGAAATAGAAAAGAGAAAGAATAAAGATGGAGAGAAAAAAGAAAAAAAATTCCTTTGTTTCATTTATTTGTAACTCCATTATAAAGACTCTTAAAAACAATAATAATAATAATAATGTAATAATAAGAAAAACAACAGCAATATAATAAACAATGACAATAAATTTACTCACAATCAAAACACTTATACAGAGACTCCAAAAGAAAAGAAAATCGCTCCAGGTCTTCCAGTCGTATATAAGATACTGACCACATCCGCTGGGGCCCAATAGCGAGTGAGCCAGCAACAGAGACACGACCATGCACTGTGAACTCCTTCTTTACTCTCTAAGTCATACATAAAGAGTGAAAACAGAACAAAAGAAGAGCAAAAAATATCATTGTTTCATCTATTTTTTTTTACGAACAGGTGGAGTTGAGTTCTTTATACAAGGGGGGGAGGGGGAGGGTTTTTGTTTTGTATTTAGATTCTTTATATAAAAATTCATGGCGTTTATACTCTCTTGTTCGCCTTTGTGTTGATAAGCTCTGTGCGTGTGTGTGTGTGTCCTTTTCTGGTACTACACTGACGATGCTGATAACCGCCAACACGAGTGATCACCAATGCCAGCACGAGCTATCAACAGTGTCAGTACGAGCAATCACCGACGCCACCACGAGAGATCATCAACGCCAGTACGAGCGATGCACACTGGTGTTCCTCTTCTATCGACAATGACACACTTATGGAAGAAACTAAACGCCAGGCTGCTTAACGTTCGCCAGTGTTCCCTTTCATCTCCCCATCCCACCCCACGCCAGCCCACCCACGTCACCCCACGCCACGTCACCCCACCCCACCTAACGCCACCCCACCCCACACCACGTCACCCCACCCCACCCCACAACAACACACTTATGAAAAAAAAAATTCGCCAGACTAACGTTCGCTCGCCCCACTTTTCTCAGCAATGGCGCTCCTTGATGGCGAGGAATGTAAGCCCTCGCCACGACCGGCCTCACATCTTTCAATACATCTGAAGCAGCAGTGGCGATAAAATTCCTAGAAAGTATTAGAGTAGGTAGTGAGAAAACATGGCGAGGAGGGAGGTGCTGGCATCCCTGGGGAGGAGAAGGAGGAGAGAGGAAGGAGGAAGAGAAGAAGGAGGAAAAGGAGGAAGATGTTGGCAACCCTGAGGAGGAGGAGGAGAAGAAGGAAGAAAAGGAAGAAGGTGTTGGCAACCCTGGGAAGGAAAAGGAAGAGGCGGGAGAGAAGAGAGGGGTGAGGATAGAGGAGTAGAGAACACAGCGAAGAAGAGGAAGGAGGAGGGAAAGGAGAAGAAGAGAGGGAGGAACAAGACGAGGAGGAGTGAGAGGAGAAAAAGAAGAATAGAAGAAGAGGAAGTAGATAAACAATAAACAGAGGAGGTGAAAGAAGAGAAGCAAGAAAAATGAAAAACAATTATCAGCTGAAGAAGACAAAGGAAAAGTGGAAAAGGGACACAAACCTAACCTAACCTAACCAAACTCAACCTTACTTAATTATAACAAGCCCTAACTTAACCTAACCTAACCATAACCAAACCTAACCTAACCTAACCTAACCTCCGTCAGGCACAGGTCATCGTGTTGTCCATAGTCGGTGGCGCCCTTGGCTACTGGGCTCGGCAAACATCGTCTCGTCGGAGTACCTTCTGCAGGAAGGTGGCTTAAAAGGAAGGAGGAAGGAAGAGTAGAGGAAGGGGCTGTAGGAGGTGAAGGGGGGAGGAAAAGGAGGTGTAGGAGGAATGGGAAGAGGAAGAAGGAAAGGATTATAGAAGAAAGAGGAGGAAGAGAAGGGGTAGAGAAGGAGGTGTAAGAGGAATAGGAAGTGGAATATGAAGAAGAAAGAGGAGAGAGAGGAAGAGAAGGGGGAGGAGGGATGGGCAGAACAGGAAGAGTAGGAGAAAGAAGAGGGAGAAGAGAAGCAGCAGCAGCAGAAAGAAGAGAAGGAGGGGAAAGAGAATGAATAAACGGGAGGAAGTAGAGGAAGAGGAAATGAAGCTCATGAACGGAAGAGGGGGTGGAAGAGAGAAGGAGAAACAGTAAGTGACGAAAGGTAAGAATAGGAAAGACAAGGAGGAGGGAAAAGAAGTGGAGGAGGAGGAGCAAGAGAAGAGGAAGAAAAAAAAGAAGACTGAGAGGTTAAGGCGACAGTGTCCTCACAAGCCTGTCTGAAGGAGCTAGGTAAGTACTCCCCCATGACAGTGTATGAGGGACAGTACCCATGGCAACGTTCCTCAGACAGTACCCATGGCAATATTCTTAGAAAGTATATACAAATATTCTAATGATTCTACAGAAGTATACTCAGAGACACCCTATAGAAGTATACTCAGAGACATCCTACAGAAGTATACTCAGAGACATCCTACAGAAGTATACTCAGAGACATCCTACAGAAGTATACTCAGAGACATCCTACAGAAGTATACTCAGAGACATCCTACATAGGTATACTCAGAGACATCCTACAGAAGTATACTCAGAGACACCCTACAGAAGTATACTCAGAGACACCCTACAGAAGTATACTCAGAGACATCCTACAGAAGTATACTCAGAGACATCCTACAGAAGTATACTCAGAGACATCCTACAGAAGTATACTCAGAGACATCCTACAGAAGTATACTCAGAGACATCCTACAGAAGTATACTCAGAGACATCCTACAGAAGTATACTCAGAGACATCCTACAGAAGTATACTCAGAGACATCCTACAGAAGTATACTCAAAGTCATTCTACGGAAGAATACTCAGACATACTACAAAAGGTAAACCCGGGAAACTCTTGTAAACTCGACACAGAAGAACGATTTTTTTTAGGAGTCGAGAACTTTGGCAAGCGTTTTCGTGACGACATAAATATTACGAGGAGGAAGAGTGGAGGACAGCAGAAGAGGAAGAGGAGAAGGAGGAGGGGAGGATACAGGAAGAGGAGGAGGTGGAGGATAGAGGAAGAGGAGGGGGTGAAGGATAGAGGAGGAGGAAGAGAAAAAGAGGGAGGGGGAAGGTAGAGGAAGAGGAGGAGAAGAGGATAGACGAAGAGAAGGATGGAGAACGAAGAGTAAGAGGAAGAGGATGAGGAGGAAGAGGAAGAAGAGCCGATATATTTTAGTGTCTAGACAAGTTATGAAATATGTGAGACGGGGCGGAAAGACAAATTGTGACCGTGTGTGTGTGTGTGTGTGCCTCGTAGTAAGTCCCTCCCCCCAACCCCATCTCCTCCTCTTGCAAGTACAATACCTCTACTTCGCTGGTCTCTCTCTCTCTCTCTCTCTCTCTCTCTCTCTCTCTCTCTCTCTCTCTCACTAATTCAACAGGTACTCACGTTCTTCTCAGAGGTAAACAAACTCAGATCACTTACCTGTAAAATGAAAAGAAACAAAAAAAGATTTGTTACATATCTCTCAAAGATTTAATAATAATAATAATTAATAATAATAATAATAATAATAATAATAATAATAATAATAATAAGAAGAAGAAGAAGAACAAAAACAACAACAACAACAAAAAACAAGTTCAACTACACGCAGGTGAACAGACAGGTGAACACGCAATCAAATTAACTATACAAATAGGCTCAATTAATTTCAATATAAACACTGCCAACCACCCCACTCATCCATCCTACCCACTCATCCACCCCACCCACTCACCCACCCACTCGCCCACTCTACTCAACTTGCCTACCAAATCTCACCCAATCAACCAATCCACCCAATCCACTCATTCACCCTACCTAGCTACCTCACCCACCTTCTTACCCTACCATTTACCCACCCACTCAACCACCCAACCCACTAATCCACCCACCCACCCACCCACCCATCATCCATCAGGCCGCCCACCAACATGTCAAAGACCAGGCGTGTTGAAGCGAGTTATGACACGTACCAGACATGTTGATCATCCTCAGTAACTCTCTCTCTCAGAGCGTTGAATAAAATTTTACTGGTTTGTTAGGTTAGGTATATATATATATATATATATATATATATATATATATATATATATATATATATATATATATATATATATATATACCTGTATATATATATCGTCACTTTATACGCAAGGGAGCAATATATATACATGTCTTATACATATACATTGATAGACATACATATATTCAGATGTTATATACATTTTATATACCCATGTTATTTCCAACAGAACATCACTCTACACACACACACTGTAACCAAATTTCTATCTAGAACACGCCCTCACCCCTCCTATACAGTATAAGGATATCAATATACATTTCCTCAATACAATATCCATCCAAACGTTCTCATATAACCTTTTCTATACAGTCATGGACACGCCTGTATCCCTTCCTCTATACACTAAGGCACGCCCATAACATCTTGGGGAAATTAGGGGAAAGGGAAAAGGTTGTTGGTTTGCGTCATCGCCTTTTACGAGTAAGGGGAAGTGCTGCTAGGCTGAACCCGGCATGTAATTCATTGAGGTGAATCGTCTGCAGAAGAATGTCCACTCTCGGTTCATATCCCCCAGTGGCTGCGTGGAGGGGAATTTATTTTTTGAAGGGGGGGGTCAGGTGGGCTTTCCAATCAGTTTGGGTAGTGACTAAAATATTTTTGTGTACACCTGTATAGGGCTTGGTGACAGGAGAGAGGGTTTGAATAATCCTCCTCCTCCTCTCCTCCTTCGTCTCTTCTTCCTACTTCTCCTTCACCCCTCTTACTCATTCTTCCCTTCCTCCTCATCCTCTTTCTCCACTGCCTCCTCATCCTCTTTCTCCTTTTTCTCTTCCTCATCCCCACCCTCCTTCTTCTCCTCTCCTTCTCTTGCTCCTGTTCTTCCTTCTTCTCCTCCTCATTTCCTCCTTTACCTCTTCCTACTCCTCCTACTCCTCTTCCTCCTCCCCTCTTCCTAGTTGAATCGGGGACCTACATCTCCTCTCTACTAATCCAGGAATCTCCCTTTACATACTGGACTGGTAAACATGCGTGTCGTCATATTGGATTGGTGCACCTCCTTACACACGTATATATAGTCCCTACATGTATCCTACTACGCATAGCTCTCTACACATAGCCCCCTATACCTAATCCCCCAACCCTTTACATATAGCCCCTTCCACATAGTCTCCTACAGCGAACCCCGTCCACATAGTCCACCACACGCATAGTCCCTCCACAGACCCCTATCTAGCCCTCGATATATAGCCCCCTACACATAGTCTCCTACAACAAACCCCCTCCACATAGTCCTTCCACCACACATAGCCCTCCACAAACCCCCATCTAGCCCCCTCACATAGCCCCTCCACAAAACCCCCATCTAGTCCCCCTCCACAAACCCCCATCTAGCCCTCCACAAACCCCCCATAGCCCCCCTCCACAAACCCCATGTAGCCCCCTCCACACATAGCCCTCCACAAACCACCATCTAGCCCCTCCACAAACCCCCATCACACAAACCCCCATCTAGCCCCCTCCACACATAGCCCTCCCTCCACAAACCCCCATCTAGCCCTCCAAAACCTCATCTAGCTCCTCCACCACCAACCATAATCAGACGCCCTCATCAACGACCCCCACACACACTTAACAGAATCCTCATAATATTTCCCAAAGTGTGTCTCTACTTAGGGAAAATTCTTTACAACGCGGCCAGGTTAACTTTCCCTAATTCTCACGTAAGGAAATTTTCTTTTACAAGGAGAGGTTAATTTTCCCTAGTTTTTTTTTTATACCCAGAGATTAATTTTCCCTAGTTTCCCTAATTTTTACCCTAAGAAATTAATTTTCCCTGATTTTTTAAGATAGGGATTTATTTTTTTTTATAAGGATGATTAATTTTCCCTAAATCCTCCCCCAAAGAGGATTACTTTTCCCTAATTTTCATGCAAGGAAAATTACTATAACAAGGAGAGATTAATTTCCATAAGTTTCCACGTACCAACACACCACTGTAACACTGTACCGATATCAATTACCAATGTATCAATACCTCAGATGGTAACGAACGTCCCACTGACACCACTATACCGACACACCGCTACACCATACCAATGTACCATCACACCACTGTACCACCACACCACTGTATCACCACACCATTGTACCACTCCACCACTGTACCACTGTAATACTCTGAACCATTATGTACCTCTGTACCTATCACTCAACTACTGTACAACCAAAACTAATCCATTGTACCACTGTAACACTATAGCACTGTACCACTCCACCACTGTAACAATATAACACTGTACCCCATTTAGCACGCCAACAAGCAGAAAGATTAATTTAGCAAAAAATAATAAAAAATTACATAAAACAATAAACAAGTACAAAATTATACCTGATTTTACACACACACACATAAAGACTATCATTACACAAACACACTTATACATACAGACACACACACACACACACAAACACACACACAAACACACACACACACACACACATATAAAAACTATCATTACACAAACACACTCATACACACAGACACACACACATACACACGCACACAAAGACTACCACCACACAAAGACGACCATCACACACACTAAGCATCAATTACATTAAGTGGCAGGAGTACAGTACATAACATCAAGAGTCTCAACAGGAGAGAAAATACAAAATAAAAATAAACCCAATTGTAAAGTGAAATTCCACTCTTTTACAAAATTGGACCCAACATTTATATCCCTCGCTGAAATAATTCCCTGACACAAATTCCCTCAAATACATCATTGAAAATTCTGGTAATTCTAAAAAAAAAAAATAGATATAATTCTTTTAGTTTTTTGTTTTCAATTGGGTCAAATATCGAAAATTCTAGTCATTTTATCGTGTTGGAAATTCTGTTAAATGATGTAATTCTCTACTTAAATTCCATCATGGGAACATATATATAATTTTTGAAGTATTATGATATTAAACTGTGAAATATGATAAAATTTCTTTTAATACTAATGCCATGTAAAAAATAACTAAACCCCCCCCCCCAAAAATAATATCCCAATTCTTGTAAAAACAAATCAATAACTAAATAACTAAATAAATAAATCACACCAATCACAAAAAAATCATAATTCTTGAATATTTTTTGTGATTTATTTTGTTTAATCCGTGACGCAGATGTTACAGAGTGAATTAATTAATCCGACTGAGAGCTGTAAGTACTGAGTTAACCACGTCATGGAGAGCCTTATTAATGACATCAAAGTATTATTGTTGTTGTTGTTGTTGCTGTTTTTGTTGTTGTTGTTTTTGCTGTTGTTGTTGTTGTTGTTGTTGTTTTGCTTTTTATTGTTGTTGTATTAATGATGCTGTTATTAATGATGTTATTATTACTCATGTATTATTATTATTATTAGTAGTAGTAGTAGCAGTGTGTATGTATGTGTATGAGAGAGAGAGACAGACAGAGAGAGAGAGTGTGTATGCGTGTGTGTATATATGTTTGAGAGAGAGAGAGACCAGGACTCAAGGACCGCCTTCGCCAGATAGGCTTTTTAAGAGCAAGTCGTACCAAGGAGAAGACTAGGTGATGTGGTGGTGATGTGGTGGTGATGTGGTGATGTGGTGGTGTGTGGTGGTGATGTGGTGGTGATGTGGGTGGTGATGTGGTGGTGATGTGGTGGTGCAGTGTGGTGGTGATGTGGTGTGATGTAGTGATGTGATGCGGTGGTGATGTGGTGGTGATGTGGTGATGTAGATGTGGTGGTGATGTGGTGGTGATGTAGTGATGTGTGGTGTTGTGGTGGTGATGAGGTGATGTGTGGTGGTTGTTGGGTGTTGTGGTGGTGATGTGGTGATGTGATGTACTGATGTGATGTACTGGTGTTGTAGTGATGTTACTGAAGGTGGGTGGTTTCTGTGTGGGGGTGTGGTGTGTGGCACAGGTGTAGTGGGCTGGCACAGGTGTAGGTGTGGTGGGTTAGTGGTGTGGGTGGGTGGTGGGTGGCACAGTGTTGGTGGGGTGTAGGTGGTGGTAGGTGGGGTGTAGTGGTGTGGGTGGGTGCACAGGTGTAGTGGGTAGGTGGGTGGGGTGTTAGTGGTGTGGGTGGGTGGGTACAGGTGTAGGTGGTGTGGTTTAGTGGGTGTGGGTGGTGTGTGGGTGTAGGTGGGTGGTTTAGTGGTGGGTAGGTGGGTGGCACAGGTGTAGGGTGGGTGGTTTAGTGGTGTGGGTGGGTGCACAGGTGGTGTGGGTGGTGGGTGGTGTGGGTGGTTTAGTGGGGTGTGGGTGGGTGGCACAGGTGTAGGTGGGTGGTTTAGTGGTGTGGGTGGGTGGCACAGGTGTGGGTGGGTGTGGGGTGTGGTGGTTTACTGGTGTAGGTGGGTGGTTTACTGGTGTGGGTGGGTGGTTTAGTGGTGTAGGTGGGTGGCAGTGGTGTAGGTGGGTGGCAGGTGTGGGTGTGGGTGGGTGGGGTGGGTGGCACAGGTGTAGGGTGGTAGGTGGTGGGTGGGTGGTTTACTGGTGTAGGTGGTGGTTTAGTGTGGTGTGGGTGGGTGGGTGCACAGGTGTGGGTGGGTGTAGGCACAGGTGTGGTGGGTGGTTTACTGGGTAGGTGGGTGGTTTACTGGTGTAGGTGGGTGGCAAATACTTTACGAGACATTAGAGGAATGAGTCACTGCCCTGGGGAAGTGGGTAGGGGAGGAGGAGGAGAAGGAGAAGGAGGAGGGAGGAGAGAGAGAGAGAGAGAGAGAGAGAGAGAGAGTACCATGAGGTGAGAGGAGGGAGAAGCCAGGAGGTGGGGGCAGGGGAGAGGGTGTAAGGAGGAAGGGGGGTCAACACTCCATCTTGAAATATCTCTCAACAATAGTCTCTAGAGTCTCGAGGCGATAAAACTATAAAGTGATTGAACCTTCACTTAAAATAATTATAGTATTGTGTGGTGTTCCTGTTCACTGCACGATTAGATAGATAGATAGATAAGATAGATAGATAGATAGATAGGTAGATAGATAGATAGATAATGATTAGGTTAGGTTAAGTTAGATTAGGTTAGGTTAGGTTAGGTTAGGTTAGGTTAGGTTAGATTAGGTTAGGTTAGATTAGGTTAGGTTAGGTTAGATTAAGTACTTCACACAATTTAACTCAAACTTACTCGGTATTTCCCTTCAACTCACACACACACACACACACACACACACACACACACACACACACACACACACACACACACACACACACACACACACACACACACTCACACACACACACATACACACACATACAAAAAAAAAATTCTCCATACAAATCTGGACCCAAGTTCTGAATATGCAAATGACCAGTTTGATGACTCGCCTAACACGACAATATGCGCCGCCCTCCACAGTATTCCTCTGAGTGACGACGCCCCGGGTCCTGGGAACACACACACACACACACACACACCACGCGATAATAATAATAATATTGAGTGTGGTGGAGGAGGAGGAGGAGGAGGAAGGTGACAGGTGTGTGGACAGATGGCGACAGGTGTGTGGACAGATGGCGACTAACGTTGGGTGTGTGTGTGTGTACCGAGGTGGTGTTGGTGGTTGTTGTTGGTGTGTTTGAGGTGATTGGTAATTCGATGATGTTCAGGTGAGTATAAGTTCTAGTTAAGGTGATATAACCTAATCTAACCTAGCGCTGAGTTAAGCTAACCTAACCTAATACAAAGCTAACCTAACCTAACTCCTAACTCTAAGTTAAATTAACCTATCCTAACCTAACCTTACACTAAGCTAAATTAACCTAACCTAAGACTAACTTATCCTAACCTGACCTAACCTAACACTAAGTTAAACTAACCTAACCTAACCTAAGTTATTTCATAGCTAATCTAACCTAACTTAGTTTCGCCTCACCTAAGCCTAACTTAAAGTAACACTAACTTAATCTAACCTAACCTAACGTGAAGTTAATTTTACCAAACCTAACTCAAAGATTGCTTAACCTAACCTAATGCTAACTTAACCTAACCTAACAATAATTTAATCTCACCTAACTTAACCTAATCTAATGTAAAGTAACTGAACCTAATCTAACCTCACCTCACCTTCCCTAACCTAAGAAGTCGTAGTAGTAGTAATAGTAGTGGCAATAATACCACATCTATTCTGTCAGAGGACACACACACAAAGACTAAGCACAAAGAAAATGCGGCAGCAATGAAGAGAAGATTGACACTGTGGCAGATTGGGGCCCTTGATGATCTAATAACACTGCAGGAGAGACTAAAATTCATAGAAGACGGAAAGCAAAACACCGAGGATGTTGCCAGAAAATTTGGTAACAAGATGCGTGAGGGAAAAGTGTCCTTGGCGGTAATATCTCTCACAGAGGACTTTTCCGGTGGTGCCCTGCCAATAAACAGAGAGACATTACAACAACTGAAGGAAAAACATCCCCTTGCAAGTGAAGAGGAAGGCATCAGGTTCCAGCGAGCCTATATCCCTCCTAATACTGTCATGTTCGAGAAAATAACAGGAGGGATGGTGTGGAAAAAAGCACTGAAAACTCAGGGAGGAGCCGGCCCTTCAGGCCTGGATGCAAACGGTTGGAGAGTCATCTCAGCACTAACAAGTTTGGTGCCGTAGCAAGTGATCTCTGCAATGCCATCGCCGCCCTTGCAAGAAAACTAGCACCCTAGTGCTGCCACCACCTCCATGCTCTGACGGCCTGCCGCCTCATTCCCCTGAATAAAAATCCAGGATGTAGGCCTATAGGAGTGAAGGAAGTGCTGAGGCGGATCATTGGAAAATGCATAATGGAGGTGGTAAATGATGATGACAGGGCAGCTGCAGGGAACCTGTAACTATGTACTGGCCACCAGGCTAGAGAGGAAGCTGCCATTCACACCATGAGAAAGGCATTTGAGCAGCGTGATTGTGAGGCAGTACTTTTAGTCGACGCTTCCAACATACTCAGCCACAAGGCTACACTGCACAACATTAAGATCAAGTGTCCAAGCTTTGCAATGTATGTTGAAAACACCTATAGGAACCCATCAGACCTCTTTATACCAAGCTTCAAGGCCCTAAGTGGAGGTACCACCTTACAGTCAACTGAGGGAACAACGCTGGGGACCCTGTTGCCATGGCACTGTACGCGCTGGGCCTGTCTGTGCTCCAACACACAATAAAATATGAAACAATCGAGGTCAAGCAAGTGGCATACGCTGATGACCTTACAGGAGCAGGAAAAGTGGAGGACATCAAAAAGTGGTGGGACCTGGTAACATCAACAGGTCCACAAATAGGGTACCACCCAAACGCCAACAAGCCCTTCCTCAGTGTGAAGCCAGAACACTATGAACGGGCAATGGAGGTGTTCGGTGGAAGTGAGGTCAAAATAACAAAGGATGGCCAAAGACATCTAGATGCGGTAATTGGCACGAAGGACTTCAAGACCGAGTACGTATAGAGGGAAAGGTGAATGAGTGGGTTAAGGAAATTCAAGCTCTGTCTGATATTGCTAAAACAGAGCCACATGCGGCTTTTGCGGCATTCACCCATGGAGTCAAACATCGCTGGAATTACCTGATGCGCACTATCCCTAATGTCGGACCCCTCCTACGCCCTCTGGAAAAAGCCATTAATGTTGCTTTTATCCCAACACTAGTGAAAAACCCTCACTTAACCCCAGCAAAAAGGCCATTCCTTGCACTACCACCGAGACTAGGAGTGGGATAGACTAATCCAGTGGAGCTTACCCGTACAGAACATCAGAACTCTGTCAAACTCACGGCAACTCTCACTGAGCACGTAATAGATCAGAATGCAGCAGGTCAGGTGGATACCTACGAATTAAACAAGATTCGAAGGTCCATTACGACAGAGCGGCAGCACACCCAAAGTGATAAACTGCAACAACTGTTGCAACAAGTGCCAGAGAACGTGAAAAGAAAAGTAGCGAAAGCGCAGGCGGTGGGCGCCTCAAACTGGTTAACAACGTTACCGATAAAGGCAAAAGGCTTCATCCTTAATAAACAAGAATTCAAAGATGCCATTGCTCTCAGGTACGGTAGGCCAGTAGAAGGTTTGCCCTCCCAATGAGTGTGCGGCTCATCTTATGACATCGACCACGCCATGGTGTGCAAGAAGGGGGGCTTCGTATGTATGAGGCATGACGATGTAAGGGATCTAACAGCAAATCTGCTGAGGGAAATCTGCCACGACGTCATGGTGGAACCGCCCCTCCTTCCATTGAACGGTGAGAACCTCCGTCACTGGACTTCAAACACATCCAACGAAGCCTGTGTGAACGTCAGTGGTCGAGGATTCTGGACGCGGGGACAGCAAGCTTTTTTTGACATACGGATTCTTGATCCCATGGCCGCATGTCACCGCAACCTAGCTCTCCATGCTGCACACAGGAGGAACGAGAACTACAAGAACAGGGCATATGGGGAGAGAAATCAGAACGTTGATCAAGGCAGCTTCACTCCTCTGGTGTTCACAACCTCTGGCGGGATGGGACCAAGTGCAAGACGCTTCTACGCCAGACTCTCGGAGGTGTTATCTGAACGGAAACAGCAGCCCAGAAGTTATGTTACAGCCTGGTTGAGATGTCGACTGTCCTCTCTGCTTAGGTCTGCATTGCTTTGCCTCAGGGGAACGTAAGCATCGGCCCCAAAGCCGACAACAGTCGCAGATATCGACTTTGAGGCAACAGTCACTGAATGCCGCATAAAAGTGCGGCTCAACTAACTCAACACAGCCAGGGTAGCTACTTATGCATTAGGATAGTTAATTTTAAGGTAATAAAATGACGGCAAAGGTGTGGCTATTAGGGGAGGCTGGAGGCCACTTTAAAAATAAAAAATAAAATAATAGTAGTAATAGTAGTAGTAGTAGTAGTAAAAAAAATTACCGTAAGAATATTTATGAGAAATTATCCTTTGAGTCCAGAAGGGTTAAATCATCCTCTTCCAAGGGTTAAATCATCGAAATCAAAGGGTTAAACCATAGTCAGGGCAGTATTGTTGCTGGCACCAATCGTAGGAGCATCGAGGCTACCATTATCCATGAACAACTAAGTTGGACTGGCCATGTTACCCGCATGGACGACAGTAGCCTGCCAAAGCAGCTACTTTACAGTCACCTAACGAATAGTAAACGTAACGCCGGGGGGGCAACTGAAAAGGTATAAGGATAGTCTTAAGACATACCTGAAAAAGTGCCAAATCGACCCCCTCACCTGGGAGACTATCACTCCACACCGTAACGCTTGGAGGATCACTACACGAGAAGGTGTCAATACTTTCGAGTTAGCCCGACTGCATACTGAGGCAGACAAGCGCCAACGCTGGAAAGATGCCGCCGCCGCCCCTCCCGCACTACATGTAGCCCTCCACACGTGCAACATGTGGACGACCCTGCCGGTCCCGTATCGGCTTCTTTAGTCACCTCAGAGCTCACCAACGAAGGTGACATCCCTAATAACCCATATCATTGTATCATAGCTGAATGATCGTCATACTCGATTCCGAGTGACAGCAAAGTAGTAGTAGTAAACCATAGTAATTAACGGGCTAAACCATCGTCATCAAAGTGTTAAAACTCTGTCATCAAAGGATTGAAACATCGCAATCAAAGGGTTAAACCATTGTCATCAAAGGGTTAAACCATCGTCATAAAAGGGCTAAACCGTCGGCATCAAAGGGTTAAACCATTGTCAATCAAAGCATTGAAGCATCGCCATCAAAGGGTTAAACCGTCGTCATCAAAGGGTTAAACCATCGCCATCAAAGGGTTAAACCGTCGTCATCAAAAGGTTAAACCATTGTCATCAAATCATCGTCATCAAAGGGTTAAACCATCGTCATCAAAAGGTTAAACCATTGTCATCAAAGGGTTAAACCATCGTCATCAAAGGGTTAAACCATCGTCATCAAAGGGTTAAACCATCGTCATCAAAGGGTTAAACCATCGTCATCAAAAGGTTAAACCATTGTCATCAAAGGGTTAAACCATCGTCATCAAAGGGTTAAACCATCGTCATCAAAAGGTTAAACCATTGTCATCAAAGGATTAAACCATCGTCATCAAAGGGTTAAACCATCATCATCAAAGGGTTAAGGGGAACATATTTTACCTTACGTATCTGTCACTCGGTAAAGCCAGAACTCACTGTAGGAAAATTTACAATGTTTAATGTAAAGTAAATTTCAATATTTTTTGGTTTGGGTTAGGTTAGGTTAGGTGAGGATAGGTTAGGTTAGGTTAGGATAGGTTAGGTGAGGTTAGGATAGGTTAGGTGAGGTTAGGATAGGTTAGGTGAGGTTAGGATAGGTTAGGTGAGGATAGGTTAGGTTAGGTTAGGTTACTGTAGGTTTGGGTTAGGTTAGGTGTGGTTAGGTTACGTTACTTTACGTTACGTATGACTACTGTGATAGGAGGAGAGGCGTTGTGTTGCAATTAACGTTAGCGGGTCTGATTTAATATGATTCTAATTAAATTTACGCTTGTTTAACCCGAGGAAAGTTTTATTTATTTATACATACATACATACATACTGTACATACATACATACATACATACATACATACATACATACATACAGCACATACATACATTTACACACTTTTGATACATGGTATTTTAAAATGCATATATATAATGAAATGTAATAGTGTGTGTGTGTGTGTGTGTGAGTATGTATGTGTGTATGTGTGTATGTGTGTGTGTGTGCATCAATGACCATGACTGCATACATAACCCAATAAGAGAGGACATGAGCGCGTATATTTACACACACGTGAGCATCAGCATAAGTGTGTATCTATAGATTTTATATGTATGTGTGGTCACCAGTGTGTGTGTGTGGTCACCCCCTTTACCACCACTTCCCCTACCCTCACCACCATCCTCCTCCTTCCCCACCACCACCCCCTCCCTCCCCCCACCCTCCCTCCCCCCTCCTCCCCCACCACCACCCCCCTCCCCCACCAATACAAAAACATAGTACATACATACAGCTGACAAAGAGCACTGCTGTGATGTAGGCGACCCGCATCCCTGTGTACACTGCCTCCTGATGTACGCTTCTGCTGCCGTGTACACCCCGAGAACAGTCCGTGTGCACCTTTATGTACTCTGCCTCCTGAACGATGGTGAGCGTTTCTGTTGTCGTGTGCACCTTGAAGATATAGTCTTTGTGTACTTTTAGAGGGCCTGTGTACACCTCCTTTGGATAGTTTCTGTACACCTTCTGGGGTGCCGTGTACACCTTAAAAATAATCTGTGTACACCTGCCGAGACTGTCCACACCTTAACGATAGCTTATGTGCACCTCTAAGGGGAGTGTGTAAACCTTGAAACAACTGTGTACTCTTCTCAGCTCCCGTGTACACCTCTCATATTCTTCTATGTACACCTTTAACGTGACTGTCTAAAAGTCTCAGCTACTATGTGTACAACTTCGACAACTGTGTACACTTTTCTGTCGCGTTCACGTGAGTCTCCCAATTCCTGTGTGCACATCGAAGGCTCTGGGATCATGAGCTAGGGAGAGGTCAAAGATGGGAACTTGCTAGGGGTCAGGGTGGCATTATCTAAGGTCAAGAATAGGGATCAAGAACTAAGGTCACATACGCAGGAGCCACCTGGGGTAAAAAAAAAAAACTATAGCCAGATGTGGGAAGAAACTAGGGTCAAAAGATGGGTCAACGAGCTAAGAGGTCACTGGGATAAAGAACTAGACCGACACTCTTATAATAATTCACTGGAGAAGACAAGGACAGGAAAGACGGGGGGGGTATAAGGAGGACGTCACAGATGCGGCCCAGGATCAAGAACGCGTGCGAGGGGAGGCGAGAGGCAGGGGCGACGTGCTCACTCACCGACGGCTGGCAACACACTGACTACGCTACAGATTCTCGACTTCAACATCCCACACCCCCTCAGTTCGTTTCCTTGGCGTTGGTTGGTTGTGAGGGTCGTAGTGGTTACTTTGACCCGCCCCCTGCCCCTCCCACCTCTATCTTCCCTCCCTCCCTCTTTATTCTATCCTCCCTTTGTCCTTCCTTCGTCTATTTATCCACCTATTCTCTCTCTATCTCTCTATCTATCTCTGAGAGGTAATGATGCTCGCCAATACTTGCTTCAATCTATAACTTCAGTCTTCTACACTTGCTTCAATCACTAACTTCAGTCAACATTACTTGTTTCAATCAATAACTTCGGTCTTCTACACTTGCTTCAATCACTAACTTCAATCTCTAACACTTGCTGCAATCAATTAAGAACACTTGCTTCAATCAATAACTTCAATCACCAACACTTGCTTCAATCAATAACTTCAATCACCAACACTTACTTCAATCACCAACACTTGCCTCAATCAATAACTTCAATCATCAACACTGACTTCAATCACCAACAATTGCTTCAATCAATAACTCCAATCACCAACACCCTCACCCCCTCCTCGCTACCGTATATACAAACACCTCAATAACTCCGTATACATAATATATAAAGTAAAGAAAAGTAAAGTAAAGTAATGCAATGTAAAGTAAAGTAATGTAAAGTAATGTAATGTAAAGTAATTTAAAGTAAAGTAATTTAAAGTAAAGTAATGTAAAGTAATGCAATGAAAAGTAAAGTAAAGTATTGTAAAGTAATGTAATGTAAAGTAATTTAAAATAAAGTAATGTAAAGTAAAGTAATGTAAAGTAATGCAATGTAAAGTAAAGTAATGTAAAGTATTGTAAAGTAATGTAAAGTAAATTAAAATAAAATAAAGTAAAGTAAAGTAATGTAAAGTAATGTAAAGTAAAGTAATGTAAAGTAATGTATTGTAAAGTTATCTAATGAAAAGTAATTTAAAGTAAAGTAATGTAAAGTAAAGTAATGTAAAGTAATGCAATGTAAAGTAAAGTAATGTAAAGAAAAGTATTGTAAAGTAATGTAAAGTTAAGTAAAATAAAATAATGTAAAGTAAAGTAGTGTAAAGTAATGCAAAGTAAAGTAATGTAATGTAAAGTTATCTAATGTAAAGTAATTTAAAGTAAAGTAATGTAAAGTAAAGTAATGTAAAGTAATGCAATATAAAGTAAAGTAATGTAAAGTTAAGTAAAATAAAATAATGTAAAGTAAAGTAGTGTAAAGTAAAGTAATGTAATGTAAAGTTATCTAATGTAAAGTAATTTAAAGTAAAGTAATGTAAAGTAAAGTAATGTAAAGTAATGCAATGTAAAGTAAAGTAATGCAAAGTAAAGTAGTGTAAAGTAATGCACTGTAAAGTAAAGTAAAGTAAAATAAAATAAAGTAAAGTAAAGTAATGTAAAGTAATGTATTAAAGTTAACTAATGTAAAGTAATTTAAAGTGAAGTAAAGAAATGTAAAGTAATGTAATGTAAAGCAATGTAATG
The DNA here is from genome assembly GCF_018991925.1 of Homarus americanus. Taxonomy (NCBI): domain Eukaryota; kingdom Metazoa; phylum Arthropoda; class Malacostraca; order Decapoda; family Nephropidae; genus Homarus; species Homarus americanus. The sequence goes on along the minus strand of NW_024753650.1, from coordinate 887,583 downwards.
TAAATTAATTTAAAGTAAAGGAAAGTAAAGTAAAGTAATGTAAAGTAATGTAATGTAAAGTAATATAATGTAAAGTAATTTAAAGTGAAGTAAAGTAATGTAAAGTAAAGTATTGTAAAGTAATGTAAAGTAATGTAATGTATAGTAATTTAAAGTGAAGTAAAGTAATGTAAAGTAATGTAATGTAAAGCAATGTAATGTAAAGTAATTTAAAGTGAAGTAAAGTAAAGTAAAGTAAAGTAAAGTAATGTAAAGTAATGTAATGTAAAGTAATTTAAAGTGAAGTAAAGTAAAGTAAAGTAATGTAAAGTAATATAATGTAAAGTAATTTAAAGTGAAGTAAAGTAATGTTATGTAAAGTAATTTAAAGTGAAGTAAAGTAAAGTAAAGTAAAGCAATGTAAAGTAATGTAATGTAAAGTAATGTAATGTAAAGTAATTTAAAGTGAAGTAAAGTAATGTAATGTAAAGTAATTTAAAGTGAAGTAAAGTAATGTAAAGTAAAGTAAAGTAATGTAAAGTAATGTAATGTAAAATAATGTAATATAAAGTAATTTAAAGTGAAGTAAAGTAAAGTAAAGTAAAGTAAAGTAATATAAAGTAATGTAATGTAAAGTAATGTAATGAAAAGTAATGTAATGTAAAGTAATTTAAAGGGAAGTAAAGTAATGTAATGTAAAATAATGTAATATAAAGTAATTTAAAGTGAAGTAAAGTAGTGTAAAGTAAAGTAAAGTAATGTAAAGTAATGCAAAGTAAAGTAATGCAAAGTAAAATAAAATAAGGTAAAATAAAGTAAAGTAAAGTAAAGTTAAGTAATGTTAAGTGTTTATAAGTAGATAAGAGGCGGTAAAGTGCTGCTGAGGTTTTGTGTACAGGATGGAAACACTTATTGTATCAAGATTAAGTGAGGCTTCCTTCTCTCTCTCTCTCTGGTTTAATGTAAGTGGTGGGTCAAGGTTACATACACACACTGTACATGTATACTGTGACAACCTTTCCCTGGTGTGTGTGTGTGTGTGTGTGTGTTTAGGTGTGGCTAGATGGATGAAAGTGTTTGTGTGTGCGTGTGTGTGTGTGTGCGTGTGTGCGTGTGTGTTTGTGTGTGTGTCGGCCTTGTGGCGCAATGGGTAACGCGTCTGACTACGGATCAGAAGATTACAGGTTCGTATCCTGGCAAGGTCGAAATTATTTATGGTAACCTATGGTATAATGGTTAGCATGCTCGCCTCGTAAGCGAGCGGACCCGGGTTCGATCACCAGACAGGGTGAAATTATGGGCAAGTTTCTTTACGTCAATTGCCTCTGTCCACCCAGCAATAATCGGGGACCTGGATGTTAATCGATTTGCGGATCATGTTATGGGGTAATGGTTAGCCAGTGCAGTTGGCGAGTTGTCCGGTCTTCTCGGACTATTCCTTGACACTGGGTCATGCAGCTCGTTAACTCTGGTTGTTGTATTGGTGACAGCTTCTACACCTTAAACAAATTCACGCCTAGGTGGCCCTTGGGACGGCCATTCTCGTTACACGAGGGGCAACCATTATTATGAATGGATGAAAGTGTGTGTGTGTGTGTGCTCAAGAGACAACTGCTTTGTTGCCATTACTATTTTATTTTGTAATCGTGTTTAGGATCCATAAAATGACTATAAATTTACTGACCAAAGATGGGATCATTATTATTATCATTATCATTATTATAAGAATCACTCATTATAACCAGTCACCAACATCACCATCACCACCACACATCACCAGACATCATCATTACCATTAACTATCATCACCATCACACAGACACTATCAACATCATTACCAATCACCATTATATATCATCATCACCACACCCACACACACACACACACACACACACACACACACACACACACACACACACACACCTTGTTCGAGTCGTCTGGTGGGTCAATTTAACTTCTCAATAACTCACTGATTAACTCCACCCCTTGTCGGATCCACTTGTGAGATAATTGAGATATAAAAGAATGATATCAAACTGCTTCCTGACATTGTGTTCTGCTGTTATCTACTGAAGTGAAGTGGGTTGAAGTGTGAAGTGGGATGAAGTGGGATGAAGTGGGGTGAAATGGGATGAAGTGGGGTGAAGTGGGATGAAGTGGGGTGAAATGGGATGAAGTGGGGTGAAGTGGGATGAAGTGGGGTGAAGTGGGATGAAGTGGGGTGAAATGGAATGAAGTGGGTTGAAGTAGGATGAAGTGGGTGAAGTGGGTTAAAGTGGGTTAAAGTGGGGTGAAGTGGGCTGAAGTGGGTTGAAGTAGGATGGAGTGGGGTTTAGTGTGCTGAAGTGGGTTGAAGCGGGGTGGGCTGAATTTAACAAAAACGGTGTTAACAGTGGTAGTGGCGTATGGTATAGGGATAGAGTTGTATGGTAGTAATGGTGTTGTATGGTAGTAGTGGAGCAGTATGGTAGTAGTGGAGCAGTATGGTAGTAGTGGTGTTGTATGGTAGTAGTGGAGCAATATGGTAGTAGTGGTGTTGTATGGTAGTAGTGGTGTTGCATGGTAGTAGTGGAGCAGTATGGTAGTAGTGGAGCAGTATGGTAGTAGTGGTGTTGTATGGTAGTAGTGGTGTTGTATGGTAGTAGTGGTGTTGTATGGTAGTAGTGGAGCAGTATGGTAGTAGTGGTGTTGTGTGGTAGTAGTGGTGTTGTATGGTAGTAGTGGAGCAGTATGGTAGTAGTGGTGTTGTATGGTAGTAGTGGTGTTGTATGGTAGTAGTGGAGCAGTATGGTAGTAGTGGTGTTGTATGGTAGTAGTGGTGTTGTATGGTAGTAGTGGAGCAGTATGGTGGTAGTGGTGTTATATGGTAGTAGTGGAGCAGTATGGTAGTAGTGGTGTTGTATGGTAGTAGTGGTGTTGTATGGTAGTAGTGGTGTTGTATGATAGAAGTGGTGGAGCCATTAGGAGTGAAGCAAATTAGAATAGAATAGAGAATGCATTAAATGTATTCATTTTCTTTGTTGTTTTGCAGAGTAAGTTTTCTCGTCCGATTATAAGGGAAACACTACAATTCTTTACATGTTATATATTGTAACATAAAATCAATGGAATAATCGGGAATTTCTACGATCTTAATATTTGCTTTACCTAATAATCATTTTTTTTATATGAGTAAAGTTGGAGATTCTGAAACGTAATATTAAAAGATGATTGTTGGAAAAAATCATTGTTTATATTTACTTAAGAATCGTATCCAACTAATGATTCACAAAAGACTAAAAGAAAAAGGTTTGATTCACAGTAGAATAAAAGAAATACAATGGAAAGCAAATTTAGAACAATATTTACCCACTGGTGCAACTGGCCGCATATTATCAGTCCAAAACACAAGAGGAAAAATCATAAAAATAAGCAAAAAGCAAGCGAACAGTTTGAGCAATCGGGTGAACTATATTGAAACTGAACACAACTTATAAATTTCCACTGCTCCATGTACGTGATCTTGGGAATATACTGAGCGTGAAGTGAAGGAAATTTATTCAGTGGTTGCAATGCACGAAAGAGCAGACACTTGTAAATCGATGAGTTCCTTGCGCATACAGTACAGTGGCGGGGCATAACAGATCACTACATGACTAATTGATAAGTTTGAGGATAACTATATTCTCACTGGAGGTAGTTTCTATTTACTTAAACATTTTCTTTGTTTCATTCCTCTGGACTTCTGTTCTGTATTAGGCAGATATAAATACAAAGAAGCAGATAGATTAATTGTAGCATCAATCACAGTGGCGTTTGCAGTGATGGACCTCGGCCGCAGAGTTCGATTACCAGTTGGCAAGACCAGAGATCCTCCACACTAAATTTCAAAAGTATTTTACGCATTTCACAAACTAAGATCTACCTAGTATTTATACAGTATTGCTACGTTTCCAAGGCTTTTAGATAACTATCATTCGTCAAGACAAATTGAAGCCGATGAGTTCCAGCAACTTTTACAGGTAGCTGAGAGAAGCTTAGAAAAATCAGAAAATATTTGCTTCATTCATGGAATTTTGTACTTATAAACATATGATAAGATCGTGAAAGAAATGTTGTAGAGGAGTGTGAAGTAACCTTGGTTATTTAATGTTTCTATGGAGGGAAAAACATTAAAATTTAAACAAGTATTGGTGACAGGAATGTATCTAACTGGATGAAATTTGAGTTATTTGTTCAGATTTACAATGACGTAAGTCTCTCCCGTGTTCACATCCATAATGGCTAATATCTCACCGGAAGAAAAGATTCATATTGCCTCAATATGTAGTGTTAGGCTTACATAATTATTTTCACTACATTTATCAAGATGATGTGATACGTGATGACCAGCGAGTCTTGTTTAAAGCAAAGATCTGAAACTGACTACTCACAGTTAACTTTCGGTTTAGTCTACCTCACGCTACCCAAGATAAATAGTCTACCATTTCAGTGGCAACGTACAGCGAGAGTTAACGAGGAATGCACACAAAAAAAATCATCATTGTCGTATTGGTGGCGCAGTTTATAACTTTATTTCTGTTGTAGCCACCTGGCGGAGACACCTGACAGCTATCGTCCAATTTGAATCATTAACGATTTATTGGTATGCAAATCATATCCTGGCCTTGGAGGGGGAACTGGGGAGCACTCGAGGAATATTTTATACTTGTAACAGGCAAGACACTCGTGACTGCATACTGTAGTACGGATTCACATCAACAATAACATTAATAAATCAAACACGAGAGGAACCCTACCGACCAGAGCACTTTCTATTGCTGCCAATATGAATAAATTACAACGCATTTGGAACTAAATTTGTGTATGAATGTTATATAGTTCTTAAGTATTAATTTGTATCGGAATTGAAACATCTAAAAAAAAGTTCTACACGTTGGAAAGAGAAGTAAATTGTTCATGAGGATAGACCCACACATGACACACTGATTCTACTCTGATTTATTTGTATGTAAATTCACCGTTGACTGCATTGTACTGTACACACATACTGTAGATAACTCTCTATAAGGACACATATGACAGATAAACCTTATAATCTTGCGTGTTTTTTTTGTTTGTTTTTTTTGCGAGAAATTTTTCATTATAATCGACGACACAGCTTAAACTTCGAAGTAAACAAAGTGTGTGTGTGGAGGGACGGTAGAGTTGGTGCTTGAAGGCTGTACATCATTTTACAGTCTAGTATAGGGAACCAGAATCAAATTAGTGAAATATACAATATAAAGTAATGTATCGTGAGAAACTTTCAGAGCACCAACTTTGCCCTGTCACCATACTTCACTGTTTTTCCGCTTCACAACACATGCGGTCTTACCATTGTTTTGTTTTTAATCGAAAAAGGTTTTAACCCTTTCACAGCGGGAGGTTGCTCTAAATTGAATAAAATCGTCTGGCGGTAGCCAGAATAAAATGGCAGAATATGTGGTAATCTTTTCCAACTTACAGCTGTAGCCCGTGCATTCACAGACACGATCAGTGACATAAAAACTTGAGCTTATTTTGGCAATTCTCAAAAGCCTTATGTTCACAGATACTACAACTTAATTTTACATTTCAGAGGTGATATGTGTGAGTGAAATGATCATTTGTGTGACCATGCATTTAGCATGGACTGCGTGTGTGACACACAGGGCGCGTCTCTCCCCCGTATACAGTACACTATAAGCTTTACGTCCAGAGTTTATATTATAATAATATATGTAAACGACGGATTTTTTCAACACGATGTAGAAAATAAAACAAAAACACTACAATATATAAAACAGCGCAAAACAATTCATAATATATATATATATATATATATATATATATATATATATATATATATATATATATATATATATATATATATATATATATATATATATGCAAGTAAATCACTGTAGGTGCGCGTGATCCAGGTATATGCTGATAACCACAAGGAAAGAAGAAAACGCGAAGTTCCCAAGCGCTTTCGTGTAATTCACATCTTCAGGGGTGAGTACAGACTAAGGAGAAGTACAAAACAAGGTGTATATATATATATATATATATATATATATATATATATATATATATATATATATATATATATATATATACTATAACAGGAATACATAAGTGCTGCAGTACTTACCATTTAAAGTTCTTTATTATGTACACGCACACATACCACTTTTACTGTTTACTCTAACAAGACTTATCAATTGCCCTGTGCATGTTGATAAGTTGATTCATTTTCCGCGCACTAGTATTGACTTCGTGGCCAAATTTAGCAACGAAATAATTTAACGCGTTGTTGCACCGTCCTTTAGCGGCAAATAAAGACGACTACCTCTTCCCTTACTAACACAGAACATTGTAACAACGGCTACAAGCCGGCAGGGAAAAACATGACATAGCTACCGTAGTTTCTGGGAATAATTATGATACGGCAGGTTTGATGAATGACGTGTAGGTGATGATTGTCATGAGAGGCACAGTGAATATAGAGATATCCCGCAAAGAACGGTGTTGCAATATAGTACTGCAGTAGCTGGTGTTCTGGTTAGCTAGGGGATACCCGGACAAAATTCTGCTAGACAGTTTTTCATTGAACGAAAATCTCACCACTAAAATAGTAACATTAACATGATAAAATTCTACCAAATCAAGTTTAAAGTCTTAATATTCTATTACCTCAATCACATCGGGATTAGGTCAATAATTGTTGCCGGGGAAGGTCACACCAACAAACGCATCGAACTTCAGGACACGGAATAAACAGGGACACTTTCGCGCCACACATTGAAAATGACAATGCCTAGTACACGAAGCTTTGCGTTACCGTACAGTACACACCTACACTGTGACAAGCAACATGACGTACACACCTGCACTATGACATGCAATGCATTACAAACGATAATAGCTGCAATAGTTCTGTAGTGAAAAAAATATACGCAATGGGATGTTGGAATCGATAAATGTCAGAAAGTTCGGCCGACTCATTGTAAAACGTTGTTCAAGAGATGCATCATCGATTAATCTGAAGTAGGTCAACCAACAGCTGATCTAGAGCAGCGAGACAATAAGGTCACAGCCTAAGTCTGCTATACTGTACTTGGACCGGCTTGGACTTACAGTAGCAACACACTGATATGGAAGGCTAAAGCACACCAGTTAATTTTGAGAACCCAACTAATCTAACTTGTGGTCGCCCTGATTTGAGCTGATTAACGTTAATTGAATCGATATTTACGTAACTTAACTTTCTACATGATATTTATTATATTAACTGATCGATAGACTATAACTAACTAGTTGTTATATTTAGTTAACAGTAATAACATAGCTACCTAGGCGCATCACTGGAAAATCAATGTAGCCTAGCCTAGCCAAGCAACATGTCCACACAGGTTTCTCCCAGCGCTGCCCTGAGTCGTACACCAACTGTTATTACACTTTCTCTCTCCTGAAAACTAACATTGTAAAAATAGTCATTTAGAATCAAATGATGTATGTTACCATCCTGCCATTTTCCATTAGAATTGTGACATGTGGGGAAGTGTGTTTACTACTATCTGTAAACCTGCACTGTCTAACGTGATTATCGCCTGCCACGTAAATAGTATCATCAACCAGCTAACTAAACAGTTTATATAATTCATGTTTGAAGCAAGAAAATATAACGGCATATTTCACGGTAGTTATGTGATGGTACATTTCTCTGTTATAACGTGGACAAATTATTTCACGGAGGTGGTATAGCATTGGACAAGCAAAGGTAGTAGGTAGTTGGCAGGTAGTATGCAGCTAGTTGGTAGTAGGTAGTAGGCAGCTACCAAACAGGGAGGTACTACCGCCTGGGAAGATATTGGAAGCCTAATGTGTTGTCTAATGGTAGACCCTGCTGCCATATGGCATCACGAAAATTGTAGGGTCTCAATTGTTTCTATTACATGACAAAACAACATACACATATAGCGTTTCTCACTGTTGATTTTTTTTCATTCTTGCATTTCTTTGTATGTATTATTATCACAGTGTTGTTGTTATTATTATTATTATTACCATTAATATTTTGTTTTACTTTTTATTATAAATTTTATTTACTATGAATTATTATTATTATTAAATTTTCGCCCCCCAGGCCCTGATGTGGGTCAGTGACCTGTGCCCGGGTGGGCTAATCCCAGGTAACAAAAAAAATGCAACATACATAATGTATATCGTTTCTCACTCTTGGTTTATTTTTTTTCATTTTTGTATTTACTTATTATTATTATTATTATTATTATTATTATTATTATTATTATTACTATATTTTTATTTTTTATTATTTTGTATTAATTATCATTATATCCCCCCCCCCCTCAGGCCCTGATGTGGGTAAGTGGCCTAGACACGTGACATTTCAAGTTAGAAGCATAAATCATGGAGGCTTCACTATGTGCATACGCCAGGACAAGTTCTACGTGAGATTCTGTTATCTTGTGGTTTACATGACTTGCCGGCTTACGATAATACTCCGTTGCATGACTTGCGTGGCTTGAAAGGTGATAATATTAGTTCTTGATTTATTAGACTTCAACTTAATTAGTTATTATAGGCTATGAGAGAACTTTTGCATGACTTATCACTACGATGAGGCTGATGATATGCTTTACTAGGCTACTTTACACCTACAGTAGTACATGGCTTATTAACTTATGGTTTGCAGGTTTAATTATATAGTGACCATAAATTATCTGGCCACTTTTAAAACTTAAGAACCTCCTTAATAATCTTAGATAAAACACATTGTTTTATTACTGACAACACCTCATAAGAACATATCATTTGTTGATTAAGTTAAACGTTAGTTTTGGTTAGGTTAGGTTAGGTGCACAATTTTTTTTCCCAAATATTCAGAAGAAAAAATTATTTCCAAATCCCATACAGCATACTATAATAAACATGACACCGTAACCGTTCTTTTATTGGTGTTGTTAATGTACTACTACCCTTCAACAACTATTGTCTTGAAACATGTATTTGAGGTTAGTAATTGCACTAGTCACCAACAACTGAAAATTAGTAAAGTTTTCATTATTTTGTCGATACACCTTTTCTCGTACTGGTGGAGGCGAGTGTAACAAGCAGCATACAGGAAAAAAATATCAAGTTTCCACTGTCTTAATAATAGTGCTTGTAATTCTTTACAGCAGTTGGTTCACCTCTCTCACTGACTTCACATATACTAAAGCAAACAGCAAGTAACCAATAGTAAACGAACATGTAATCAGTTTAGTCCTGTTGTACACCATAAAACGTCTGCAGACACAAACTTAAAGTATTACCTTATTTCACTAACACTGAAAACTGAACATTACATAAGGCGAAAATTCTTGGTGGGAATGATTTTGTCGGGCCTAAAGTGGTCTTCATAGTGTGATGTGATTAATGGCACGAAATCGTCTTGTGTACGCGTGACTAACACTACTTTTTTCGCCATCTTATGTTTATACTTCTCAGCTGATTGAGGGATGAGACGGTCTTGTTATATGGTTGTAAATATTTTTGTTGGCCCACAAGGATCGATCATGACAGGCATCAAGAAATTCTCGGTAGTTGAGATGACAAAAATGTACCTTTGGGAAGTACCTAAACATAGCCTGTAGAATGGTTGTATCTGAGACAAACTGTGGACGGCAAACAACCGAACTCCCAAGTTTCTATACTGCAAAATCTTGGTTTTTAAAGCATCAACTACCCAAATACACAGGAAATTATGTTCTCTTACCTTTCTTCGTTTTCTGGTCAGCTTAAAATTAATACACTTGAATCTATGATGACGGAAATTCAATAATCCATTGGAGCACAAATCAAAAGTTACTTACTGTCCATGTTTTCACCGTGTGACGTCAGGGGCGCTGTGTCACTTCTACCTCGAAAATCTTCCAATGGAACTAACTCTTGTCTTACAGTAAACCCTTTGGTAAGACTAACAAAATAAGCTTACGAGTAAATGGATGCGATAGCAATTCAAAAGAGACCTTACTGAGGTGGGCTTAATACATAATGTAATTTAATAAGTGTTATATTTAAGGTTGGCTCCCGACCTGGGGAAATCTAGGAGACTTTAAAACGGGTATTTGACTGCATGTTTGTTTACAAATTAACAATCATAAGTTTATTGTGTATTTTCTGTCGCAAGGCTAAACCAATTGTTTCCGTAATGCGAGTTAGCCTCATACAAGCCAAGGGTTTCCCATAATTGAACAAGAGCAATGATCTGCTCAGTCTTTTAACAGATTAATGCCCGGATTTATGATGATAACCGAAATGAAACATCCCACTTATCTCTCATCTCTGTTATGGGCGACTTGGGAATACTAGGTTAGTCGAACTTGTGTGCAATTACTGTTTAGTGCATTCATCTTTACGATATCCTAAAAAAATAATAACAATGCTCATCTGTATTTTTAAATACTGCAATCTAATTCAAGCTCAAGCTCTCCCAGTTGATGCACACAAAAGGGTATAATTCTACATCCCGCCAAAAGCCTGGAGAAGCATTTAGATTCAGAATATAATCTCTGACCCTTGCTCCTCGGGGGCGAGGTACATCATATTTCTAACAGGCTGTATATTGTATCGCATAACATTTTCTGTCTTGGTGCTTTTCGCTATTTAAAGGCGACGGAAATTTTCGTATTTACAGTCAGCGAACAACAGTTAAATCAGACTGACAACGGTTGAAGTTTCTGTGCAACCGGATGGTTTCCTTATCAAATACAATCCTCTATATACGTCATTGTTCGTCCTTTTTTTTCTTGTAAACTAGAATGTAACTAATTACTTCCATGGATAATAGTACATCCTGTCTTTGTTAAACATATGCGTCATATCCTCTCCTAGCACGTGCTTACGGGGCTCTCTTTACATTTTGTACCCACTTTCCTGTAACTTAAGATCCTGTTTATTAATAACGAGTAACAACTTAGCTTAAGAATATTCCTCTGTTTTCTTAAGTTTCACGATATTACGAACTGTCACTTAAAATATATAACTCAGATGATGAGGTATAGATTGTCGATGTACTCGGAAGACACAAACTGATACGTAAAAAAAAAAAGTTTAATAGATAGAACCTGATGGTAGAAATGGCTGATGCAGGATGGCTGGAGGGTGGTGGGGGTTGGGGGGTGTGAGGTAGATCGGCAAGGTAGCAGGGTGGAGGCGGCAAGTTCGGCAACACAGTGCTGGATTTTGTGCTGGTGTGTGTGGACCGTTCGCTCCAGCTCCCACTTGGTAGGTTACCATCCACGTTCTTTACCAATATCCGTTCGTTGTTATAAAGTGTCCTCTAGAGTCTATGCAATCACTTGTGTGTGAATGACTACTTAATAGACTTCCCCACAGCATTAATAAAAAAGTTAGGTGATATTTGACAACAAAAGTGAATAACAATGGAAACGCACGTCGAAGGATAATTTACAGGCATACACATCAGATACATGGTGAAGTATTTCTTGTGTTTGTTGTTCGTCCTCTATGGTAAATACAGATGACCACAAGTTGAACAATGCAACAGTCATCTACTGACATGGTTACATTAACCCAGGGCATCTGCAAAAAAAAAAAAATAATAATAATAAAGAAGGCAGCATATATCACCATAATATATTAAGTTTCATTTATTGATCTATGCAGTTACTGTGAAAATAAACATAAAGTATCACCATTCATTTGAGAGGGAGTTGTGTTGCGCTGGTCAGAGAAAACGGTGTTTCCGGATCCTTTGCTAAGGGTGTGTTGCGGCAAAATGCAAGTGAAAGTGCGTCAATACCGAGCAAGCAAGTGTGGTACGGTATTCTCCCGCCTCCTTGCACTTGATATAGAAGTTAGATTTGTTTGTCACCGGAGCAACATAGGGTACTTACCACCTGGCCACAGCCTTGAAACAAGTTCACAGTAACATGACTTATTGTAATGGGATATAAAATTAAGTTGATAGTGACGTCACTTTTTTCATTGTAAGATTAGTATCGCTTCTTGTTTACATACTACAGTCCATGTCTCGTAGATGAGCTTTGGTCAATATATTTAATAGTTAATGGTGGGTATGTTAATAGTCTAATGTAAGAACGAGTTTTGTTAGCCAAGTTAAATCAGTTTGGTATTATTATCATTTTGGTCATTAGCGAATTTTAAGTTTGTATAAAATTATGTTTTTCCGATGGTTTTTGACGTGTTGGACGATTCTGACCTTATTTGCTGTCGTAAATTACTACTTTTTGTGATTTTCCTCCACCCAAATACTGTAGGTAGATGATCGAAACGTTAAGTTCCCTCCCTCTTATTTTATAATTCTTGCACGGGTAGTGGAAAGCTAGTCAGTCTAAAGAAAAATATTGTTTCCGCTTTGGCCTTCTTTTGGGAGTGCTGGCAAGACCTTGTGTTGGGCGACGTTTGATATAATGAGGGAAACTTCTCTCTCTGTTACAAGAGGTTGGGAAGTGATGATTTGAGCATAAACAGAATTAGTTGTGTGAGTGATGGTTGCGTGGGTGTGGTAGTGTTCAACAATGGGACGTCTACGTGTTGGGGACTAAAGCACGCACTCGGTCAATACTTGCAAGCACAAGCATCAATAGGATTATCCATTTGGAATTAGTATGTCGTCTGATAATTTTTTGAGTTATTAAATACTTAAGAAATATCAGTAGAATTAATAGGGTAGAAAGTGCAAGAGGCGATTCTTAAAAAAAAAAAAAAAAAAATCGGGGGAGGTCAACCAGTTAAAAAAAAAACTTTCTCCTCAGTACTTATAGATACGGATCATCATTTTGTTATCCACCTTGATATTTGTGTAGGGGTTTCAACGGTGTGGCAACTATTCCACTGGACGCTGGAGTGAAATTTAAGAGGGTTAAGTGACCTTGATCATCTTAGTGAGAATATGACCGAACACCAAATCCAAATAAAGTTTAAATTTTGATCTTTGTCCTCATAAAATCCTTAAAAGGTTCAGAACAAAAAATTAATGACATTTAGGCATATTGGAATACGGTACAAGTCAGCCAGATTCCAATTGGCTCAGAAATGACAATTGCGATAAACTGTAAATTAAACTGTTCCTGAGAAGAGAGAATAAATGAGAATAAATTAGACAAAAATATGACTCCCACCTTCAGAGGACAGTTCATTATAAAAACGAAACCACTGTACTTGTAATGATCTTATGAAGCTAACACCTTGATAGAGCTGGTTCAAACCTTTCATGGAAAACTACAGACTTGCAACAAACCTTCTTTAAACAATTACTTGCACTACTGTCTTTTATATTTTATGACTACTAGGCTAGGTATGAGTGTGTCATGATCGGGTCAGCAGGATTAGGTTAGGTGTGAGTGTAGGAATCAGTTTAATATAAAATGACAGAACAGGGTGTAGTGATTAACTCAGCCACCATATTTACCACATTATTATACAGTAAGTAGAATATTAGTACTGTAGTAGTAGTCGTCACGTGCTAGGCTTGATGTTACGACTAGCCTAGCCATGGTAATCAAAGCAACGCGGTTACGGTAATCTGGTTAAACATTCAAGGTTATAATATCTGACTGTCTGAATGATGATACAGTACTTTTAATTAGGGAAGTGAATCAATACACAGCAATTACACTACAAAGAATATCCTCCCTCGCTCGTTCCCTCTACGTCCCTCACTCTTGCTAAACCTGTATCATCTGGAAATGGATACACTTAACATTCCTTAATCTGTAGTAGTTTTATTCAAAGCTATGTATTATGAACGAGGTAACACAAGGATGAGGTTTAATAAGCGTGAATCTTTCGTACAAATTTATGAAAAATAATTGTAAGGATTGGAGAGGAATTTCCTGTCCAAGCATTTTTTCCTAGAATGTTTAACCAGAAATTTAATGCTTTATATCTGCTTGTTCATACGGTTGCAACATATATAATTTGTATCCTTTTTACTGTTCCACTTAAACTGTATGTGTATTATAGTTTTATTAATCTTTTGGTGTAAATATTTAGCTAAAAAGAATAGTCTTTCAACCTTTAGTGTGGATGCATGTGGTAGCAAAGTGCGCCAACTCAACAACAATGGTTTCGGTCTGCTTGAATCTCCAGCCAATGTTCTACTTTCCCTCAGTTTTCTGGAGTATATTGCAGTTATTATACTGTGCATTCTTATTCAAGATGAGCGGAAAGAGGCCATCAAGTGGAAGTGCTAGCAGTGGTGATAAAAGATTCCATAAAGGAATTGCATTGGACATAAAACTTAATGTTTCAAGGAGGTAACTCCCAGTAACTCTGATCCCACAAGTTCACCTCGCCACCTGCAGCACTCAACATCGTTTCTGATAAGTAAAATTCGAGTGCTTTGTTCATTTATTATCATGTTACATCATGAATGATTCATTGCATATGGTTAAAACCCTCTGATTTCATTCATAGATGTGCTTGTTTCACTTTTTTGGGCCTAAAAATTTGTCCTTAGGAACGCAACTCAACTTTTATAATGGAAGTAGAAGTATATGGGAAAAATTGTTTCGCTCTACGGAATTTCGCGTTTCCGAAACCCGGGGATGCCTGTAGTAGGTTTGACGAACACATATGAATTATATTTTACACAATATAAGATTTTTTGATGCGGTTCCAGGCACTGTAAACTGCAGTTTTTTTTATGAGTTCATTTCATCTCATAAAACACTCAAGATTGGTATCTACAGCAGGTTTGTAGTTAAATAAATGTACTCCCTATGGCATTTCATCGAGTCGTGCTGATACTAGGTTGTTTGTGTTTGTGAGCAAAATAAGTCCCAAATACTTGCTAGTCCATTCAGGGCAGTGTGGATACAGGCCACGTGAAGACGAAGCCACAGGTACAAAAGCAGACCTCGCCGTGCGTCATAGAAACAATAGCCGTAGAGAACTTGGGTTGTTGAAACTATATGCGGTGTTGATAGGTTTACTCGTGTTTGTGTCCACTGTGATAGACATTATCCACACACGCTGCAACTCTATTTTGTCAGTGTATGTTTTAAGAAATTTTCCTGTGGGATTTTGGCTAGTAAAAAAGGGGTTTGCAGCATGATGTTCGACAAGGTGTATATCATGCCATACCAAAGACGTTCTGTGATATCCTGTAACTAAACTATAAAAATATATCTAGTGCATCTAGTTACAAAAAATAAAATTATAACTAATAAAGATTGAATATGTGAAGAAAAAAAGCGGGCACACCAATTACCTATTCTATGAATTAAATTGAATTGCTTGAAAGAATCCACACTAAGACGTACAGTACTTGTAGACATCAGTGCTTTCTAATTATGCCTTCATGGAGTGCTTGGCGTTGTTGGCCAGGACTGTCAATAAAGTGCATTTGTCGCTAAAAGTAACTCCCGGTCGCCCTTTTGGTTCATGGCTCCATTCTTTGATAGCATTGGGGTCAGAAATTATTTAGCCTTCAATTTTCAATTTGATGTATGTATGTATATTATGTATGCTGTATGTATATTATGCATGTGTTCTGGGTATCAAGTTCTATCTACAGGAGCGAACACAAACACCTGTAGAGTTTTCGTAGGTTCTATTTTCTGGATAAACAGAGATACACACGGAAGGTGGCGCTCCTCACTCTGTATGGGGGGGTCAACTAGCCTCTCTGGCGACATGTGGTAAGTGATACATTAGCAGCTTCCATTTGTCGCCAGGCACATTAATTAAGCATGTGGGGCATGGTAAATACATTGCCACACGCTGCTAGCTAGGCTGAATAAATAGTGTATATAAATGGAGCACATAATTAATATACATACATAATATACATACAGCATACATAATATACATACAATGTATCGTGTCCTTGTACCTGCATAATAGGTTGAAAAAATTCAACGGGTATCTGGTGGATCGTTTATTTGTTTACTCTACGCACTGTTGTGTTTTTCTCACACGTCTGAAATCTGCGGCGCAACATGTTACTAAACATGGAAATTCCTATGAAAACAGACCTGCAAGGGGCCACGCATTCAAGACTGTAATTTTGTATGTAACCAACAACATATGTTGTGTCAAGCTATGGCGACGTGTAATCAGTGTAGGACACGTCTGAGCGTCTCCGTCATATACCTCCACCTAGAAAGTTGAACCTACTGCGTTGTATATTATGCTGTGTGACACCCTAGCGCCTAGCTTATATAGTTTTAAACTAGGTTGGGGTGTCAGATGGTTCACCTAACCAGACCTAAGACATGCAGTAGTTACTTTTGGATATGTTTATTATTATTCAGACAAAAACATTAACAATATAGTATATGATTGTTGTGTTTGTTGAATTATTGTTGTTGTTGTGTTGACGTATTTCGTTAACTTAGAACGTTATAGTGCCAACAATCTCTATACTGTGCTGTATATATGTTACAGCCAAAGTGTATAGCTAGTCATTTCGTGAAATGACTAGCTATCTTGCGTAATGTAAACTAACTTAATTTAATTTTAACCTATCCAAACCTATTTTATCCTATCCTTGCCTAACCTGACCTAGCCAAACTTAACCTAACATTAGATTGGTTAGGTAAGGCAAAACCAGTTTTGGTTAGGTTAAGTTAGGTATCCTTATGAAACCGACCTAACTTAACCTAACCTAACATACTCTAACCTGACCACGACTAACTTAACTAATCTAATGTTCAGTTAGTAGGTTAGGCTTGATAAAGATAGTACAGTATACAATTGGTTTTGTTAGGCTAAATTAGATTTAAAAAATTTGCATTACACAAGTTGACTAGTCATTACACGAAATGGCTGGTTGCACACTTTGACTATAACGCATATATTACTGTACAGTATAACTAAACGCATACGTCAACAACCTGTGTTTAGGATGCACTACAAGTCGTTTCACGCACTGAATGGAAAAATATTAAGCGAAGCTAATAAGAGATAATTATTGTGTAAGATATTTATTTATTTATTTGTTTAATTTTATTTACGTTTGCATATGTGTTTTATGAAAGATTGTCTTATTATTATTATATATATATATATATTTTTTTTGGGGAGATTTATTTTTTTATTATTTTTTTTTTATTTGTTATTATTATTATTATTATTACAGTATATATATATATATATATATATATATATATATATATATATATATATATATATATATATATATGTATTTCATGTAAATCCACAATGAAAACGTGGATATATATATATATATATATATATATATATATATATATATATATATATATATATATAATATTTTGGGGGTTTTGACCATGTTACTGTTTTACCCCCTCCCCTCCCCTCCCCCTCCCGTCCCCTCCCCTCCCGTCCCCTCCCCTCCCGTCCACCCTGTGACTGTACTGTGAAACCGCCTTAAAATTTAACATAAAAATAGTCCAAATCGATCTAATGTCAACGACCTTGGCTGGTGTCATGGCGCTCACTGCAGCAGTAGTCGGAAAGTGGGTGGCGTCAAACACACACACACACACACGCACACGTCATCAGTTATAACTCTTCCTGCTGCTTCGTATTTACTGACTTCATATTGTAAACTATTATTTTTTTAATAGGAAATCGAACAGGTGACACGTTAAGTCGGTCTATGACGCGGGTGGATGAGATCAGACCCGTCAATAGTCTGTCTGCTGCTTCTCTCCCCATTCAGTGTGTCATTGCGGAGTGGAGGAGGGAAGGGAAGGCGGGTGGCAGGTTTGTTGTTCATTTAGCCTATATAACTCCTACACTAATTTATGGAGAATATTGTCTGGCGTTAGTGATTACTCGTGGTGGCGTTCGTGATTGCTCGTGCTGGCGCTGTGATTCATGATGGGAGTCAGTAACGCTTGATCTAAGTAAAAAGAGATTTTATGGTTGAAGTGCTGGATGGTATGGTATGGGTGGGATAACATGACCTAAGGAATCAATACTTCCTCACCTCAACCAACTTCACCTCAACCAACCTCACCTCAACCAACCCCCACCTCAACCAACTTCACCTCAACCAACTTCACCTCAACCAACTTCACCTCATCCAACCCCACCTCAACCAACTTCACCTCAACCAACCCCACCTCAACCAACTTCACCTCAACCGACTTCACCTCAACCAACCCCCACCTCAACCAACTTCACCTCAACCAACCTCACCTCAACCAACCTCACCTCAACCAACTCCTCACCAACAACCCAACCTCACCTCCCGACAACACCGCTCGCTTCACCAATACACCCTGCCATCACAGCCAAGCACATCACCCCAGGTCACTCACTGATGACCCCAAATTCTAGGTCAACTATTCCCTTTCCTTCCTCTTTTCCTTCTCCTTCTTATATGGTGGATAATTGTGGATTGACCTCCTCCACATCATCCACCCTTCCTCTGTGAAATCATCCTTCCTCCATTCCGTCACCAACCCGCCCCGCCTCTGCCTCTCTCTCTCTCTCTCTCTCTCTCTCTCTCTCTCTCTCTCTCTCCGTGGTGGAATATGTGGTTGGATGGCATGCAAGCACCACGTTCACTTGACTTTGCTATTAACTTTTCTACCTACCCGGAGTGGACACGTGTTGGGGGGGCATGATAATTCTGGCCACCTGAGAGAGAGAGAGACAGAGAGAGACAGAGAGAGGGAGAGGAATCACATGCAATCCACGTGTGTTTGGTACATAAGAGAGAGAGAGAGGGGGGGGGGAGGTCCTGATGGTTGGCAATGTTTTGATGTTTCGAGAATAACTATGATTTTCGTGATTCGTGTTTCTCACTTGCCAAACAACGCACGTGACTCACCATTCCAAGCAGCATGATTGTCTATTTTTATTTTACGGGGATTAGCCCACATCAGGGCCTAAGGGGCCAAAATATAATAACAATAATAATTATTATTATTATTATTATTATTATTAAAATAAATAAAAATTTTAATAGATAAAATAATGATAATAATAAATAAACAAATACAAAAACGAAAAAAAAGGATCAGTAGTGAGAAACAATATATGTATGTTGTGTTGTTAAAGTGAGAGAAACAATTGAGACCCTGCAACTGTGTGTAAATGAGGCAGAAAGTCAGATCAGCAACCTGGGACTGCTATTTGTATTAGGATCTTCATTACGTGTTGGTTGGTAAGTCTAACCCAAGCGAGTTAGCCTACCTGTGTGTGGGCGTGTGAGAAGGGCGAGGGTGTGGACATCTGTGGGCGTGGAAGAAGGGAGAGGGTGTGGATGTATGGGCATGAGAGAAGGGTGAGAGTATTGATGTCTGTGGGCGTGAAAAAAGGGCGGAGGTATAGATGGTTGGTGGGCGTGAAAAAAGGGCGGAGGTATAGATGGTTGGTGGACGTGAGAGTAGGGTACCAGTGTGGATATCTGTGAAGGCGTGAGGGAAGGGCAACGGTAAAGATAAGAACTGCAGCGGGACTATTGGTCCATACTGGGCAGTCCCGTTTACACCCAACCCCTATCGCTCATATATCCATCCAACCTGTGTTTGAAGCTATCCAGCGTATTCGAGTTCATGATGATGTTTGGTTACTTGTTCCACTCATCCACTACTCTATTTCCAAACCAGTGTTTACCTATCTCGCGCCTAAACCTAAATTTGTCTAATTTACAACCATTGCTACGATTTCGCTCCTGGTTGGATAGTTTGAGTACCTTTGTGGTATCACCTTTGTTTAGTCCTGCCTTCCATTTATACACCTCGATCATATCGCCCCTCACTCTACGTCTCTCGAGGGAGTGCAAATTAAGACGCTTTAACCTTTCTCTGTACTCAAGGTTCCTAATGCCCGGGATTAGTCTTGTCAATCTCCTCTGAATTCTTTCTAGGGATTCTATATCCATTCTGTAGTTTGGTGACCAGATCTGAACCGCGTAATCCAAGTGAGGTCTCACAAGCGCAAGATATAGTTTTAGGATAACCTCGCTCGTCTTGTAACTAACACTCCTTTGTATGAACCCAAGTACTATATTAGCCTTGTTTCGAGCAAATACACATTGTTGACTAGGTTTAAGATTCCTACTTATCATTACTCATAAATCTTTCTCACAGTCGGATGTCTCTATGACAACGTTGTTCATCTGGTACCTGGTTTCTCTGTTTACATCTCCTAGAGTCTAGGACCTAGACTAAGTAGATGGCCGCGTGGGCGTGAGAAAGGCCAGCGAACTCAGTATTGATTTTTTATTTTGCCGCTTACAGCGGTTACTTTATTGTGCACCCCACACTCATCCTGTGAGTGGTAGCGCAAAAGGATTACAGAGTAGAGTTTACAAAGGGTCATAATAATTAACCCCCGTTGTCAGGATATTATGGCACTGAATGTTACACAGTATTTCAATTACATTATTTGTTTAGTTGTATACATAAAGGGTAACTTATTCACAACTGCGTGAGTACAAGAGTGTGAGGCATTATGCCTGGCCGCACACTCTGTTATTCACATTTACGTGAGAAGTATTCAAGCACATTGTGTATTTGGTTCTATAGTTACTAAGTGCAAAAAAGTGGATACAATCTTAATATGTCGGCTATCTTGCCATTAGAGATGAAGTGTTGTGCCATTTCACACACAGTGTGCTTGGACCTGTCCCTAAAAGGTTCTATCTTCACACAGTCGAGGACGTAGTGTTCAAGTGTGTGGCTGTATGTCTGGCCGTACACACACTTTACATTTAGTCAGTAGGTGTGCGTGTGTGAATGAACATTGTCCGTCCAAACAGGTGGACTACCAGAGGTTACGTCAGCTGAGACGTAAACAATCACCCGATGACTAAAAACCCAAATGCTATATCTGAGAGTCTTGGGTTTAGGTTAGGTTAGTTAGGTTAGGTTAATTAGGTTAGGTTATGTAAGATTAGGTTAGGTTAGGTTAGGTTAGTTAGGTAGGTTAGGTTAATTAGGTTAGGTTATGTAAGATTAGGTTAGGTTACAGTAGTTTAGATTGAATTAGCTTAGGTTATGTTAAGTTAGATTGACATTAAAAGGGGGGCTAATCCTCAGGTGGTGCAAATAATTACGTCTTGGATTACAACACGAGTAAGCAGTGTAACGAAGGGTGACGCAACTCACGAAAGCTGCCTCCTCTTTCACACACACACACACACACACACACACACACACACACTTAACTAGTTCTTATGTGGGTGGAATATTTTGCCAGTTTTACACAAGCCTTAATTAATAGCTAAATTAAGCGGCTACATCAATATACAGTATACTGCACGTGGTATACCTTATATGTGTATTGTGTACAGTATATGTTGTATAACCTAGAGTATGTGTTATAAACTCACTGTATATTTCTCTTATCTTTCTTATCAGTGAATTACCTGTAGTCTTGCCTCCCCCCCCTACCTTTTAGGTTTATTTTACCTAATGATTTTATATCCTAATTCTACCTGGGAAGGGGGAAGGGTTAGGTTGGATTAGATTAAATTACGTTAGATTATTTTAGGTGAGGTTAAATTAGATTATGTCAGGTTAGGTTGGGTTAGAGTTTAGTCAGGTTAGGTCGTGGTTAGTGGATCATGGGTCGTAAGTCGTGGTTAGTGGATCATGGGTCGTAAGTCGTGGTTAGTGAATCATGGGTCGTAAGTCGTGGTTAGTGGATCATGGGTCGTAAGTCGTGGTTAGTGGATCATGGGTCGTGGGCGTGATACCTCCCCAGGAATACCACCACACTAACCCATGTACCTCAGCCTGACTACAGAGGAGTGTTTACAGCAACGATCTTCCGCAGTGCCGTACTGATCACTACTGCACCTGCCACCGTCCCCACCCAGCCGCCTCCCTCCCCGCGCGTAGCCTGGGTGACCATTCAAGGGTGGCGGTCAGCTGATATCATGGGGTGGTGGTCAGCTGATATCATGGGGTGGTGGTCAGCTGATATCATGGGGGTGGTGGTCAGCTGATATCATGGGGTGGTGGTCAGCTGATATCAAGGGTGGTGGTCAGCTAATATCAAGGAGTTGGTCATTGATATCAAGGAGTGGTGGTCAGCTGATATCAAGGGGTGGTGGTCAGCTGATATCATGGGGTGGTGGTCAGTTGATATCAAGGGTGGTCAGCCGATATCATGGGTGGTGGTCAGTTGATATCATGGGGTGGTGGTCAGCTGATATCATGGGGGTGGTGGTCAGTTGATATCAAGGGTGGCGGTCAGCCGATATCATGGGGGTGGTGGTCAGTTGATATCAAGGGGGTGGTGGTCAGCTGATATCATGGGGTGGTGGTCAGTTGATATCAAGGGTGGCGGTCAGCCGATATCAGTTGGTGGCGGTCAGTCCTGATATCATGGGGTGGTGGTCAGTTGATATCAAGGGGTGGCGGTCAGCTGATATCATGGGGGTGGTGGTCAGCTGATATCATGGGGGTGGTGGTCAGCTGATATCAAGGGGTGGTGGTCAGCTAATATCAAGGAGTTGGAGGTCAGTTGATATCAAGGGTGGCGGTCAGCTGATTAAACTTAACCTAACCTACTCCAACCTAATCCTCACCTAACCTAACCCAACCCCTTCATTTCACGTTAGGGTGTTTAGTTATCAGGTGAAATAAGTTAGGGCGCTTGCGAGGCGAGCATGCTGATCATTACACCACAGGTAACCATACACACACACACACACACACACACACACACACACACACACACACACACACACCTGTTTGAGACCCGATAGATTCCAGGTTTCTTGGCTTTTGTTTATCGTGGGAAAGTCATTATAGTAGTGTTGTTTTAAAGTGTTGAGGCGTGGTAAGGTGTGTTGGAGTGTGTTAAAGTGTTGAGGCGTGGTAAGGTGTTTTGGAGTGTGTTAAAGTGTTGAGGCGTGGTAAGGTGTGTTGGGATGTGTTGTGTGATGAAGTTGATCCTTTAAGGTGTTAAAAGTGTGTTGAGGTGATCTTTAAAGTGAAGGTAAGAGTATAGTAAGTATACATATGCGTACGAGTATGTAAGAAAATAACGTACAGACACACATGGATTGATACGCGTACACTGACTCTGAGCATCGCATGTTTATACACAAGCAATTATACACACACGTACGCATGCATACATATATATACATACACCCATCCATACATACACATAATACACATACAATCATGAACATATGCCCATAAATACGTAGAGTACATACACACATTCTCACACATACATCCTTGACCACCGAAGGGTCAAGACGTAACTGGCGCTCCTCTCGGAGCAGCCAGGTCAACTGTTAAGTTGGCCCATACCAACCCCTTCCCCTGAACCCTCCTCCCCACCGGAATATAAGCAAGTTCTCGCCAGAAGTTACAATTTCATTTAGGAAAGGAATGGAACCAGTGTTAAACAGAGGTGAACAGTGCTTAAGTCAGTGAGAACAACTCAACAGTGACAGTCGTACCCATGATAACCTTCACACAGTGAGGTCCCAGGTACCCAGTGATAACGGCCCGTGATAACCAGCGATGTGTTAATCCGTCTACGATAGGAAGGCCTGGGACCAAACCTCACTCATATAACACCATCTGTGAGGGAATTACTACACCACATGTCCCTCATAACACCATATGTGAGGGAATTGCTACACCACGTCAAGTCCCTCATCACACCATCTGTGAGGGAATTACTACACCACGTGAGGACCCTCATAACACCATCTGTGAAGGAATTACTACACCACGTGAGACCCCTCATAACACCATCTGTGAGGTAATTACACCACGTGAGGTCCCTCATAACACCATCTGTGAGGGAATTACCACACCACGTCAGGTCCCTAATAACACCATCTGTGAGGGAATTACTACACCACGTGAGGACCCTCATAACACCATCTGTGAGGTAATTACACCACGTGAGGTCCCCCATAACACCATCTGTGAGGGAATTACTACACCACGTCAGGTCCCCCCTAACACCATCTGCGAGGGAATTACTACACCACGTCAGGTCCCTCATAACACCATCTGAGGGAAACACTACATCACGTGAGGTCCCTCCTAACACCATCTGGGAGGGAGTTACTACACTACGTGTTTGCTGTTCAACACGTACAATCCTACATTAATCTGTATGTTCACTGTATGTTCTTTCACCTTTCTCTAATGAAGGCTTTTGTTAAACCACCAATGTATGTAATAAGTCATTTATGTCCAATGTATATTTTCAGCCTTCGGGCTGCAGAACTTTTTCAATAAACCGTGAATTATTATTATTATTATTATTACATAAACAATCATTATTACGCTTATACTCACACACACTACAAGTAAACGTACATAACTACTCCCCCCCCCTCCTCCCTCTCTGTTTCACCTTCCCCACTCCGTCCCCCCACCTTCTCTCCCCCTTCTTTGCTACTACCCCTGCTAGATAGATAAACAGGTAGATAGATAGAAACTTGGATATGTAGACGGTGTAAATAGATGTGTGTGTGTGTGTGTGTGTATGTGTCTTCTTGTGAGTGTGTCTGTACTACTGTGTAAAATAATAATAATAATAATATACGGTTTATTAATAGAGTTGCAGCCGGTGGCTGAAAATATACAGACTTACATTAGATTTAGACATAATGATTAATACGCATTGAATACATTTACAGGGCTGTACAGTACATAAGTCAGGAGTTGTTTATTATTTTAACAATAGATGGGATGGTGCTGTTCTTATATCTATCGGTGCGGGGTCTTATGGGCTGAATTTTGTTGTAGTGGCGGACTGCACGAGTTGGGTGGGGAGCTGCAGGTGGCAGGAGGTGGCGATGGCGAGGGTGGTGCTGTAGTCCACGGCCAAACCTTTCCAGTGCGTGGTGGTGGAGGTCACTGAGGGATGGCACTTCCAGGGTGGAGAGAGCGTTGGTGTAGCCGGAGTATTCTGCGCCGAGCATGATTCTGCAGGCCCTTTTCTGTACCTTCTCTAGCTGACGTTGTTGGGTGGAGTTGAGAGAAGACGACCAGGCTGGTGACGCATACGTTAGTTTGGGGAGAATAAAGGCATTGTAGATGGTCCTCAGCTCTGGCGTGGGTGTCCCAAGTGACCTGAGTCTTCGTAGCATGTAGAGACGGTACGAGGCTGCCTTGACTGTGTTATTTACATGGACCTTCCAGTTAAGTTTGTTGTCTATGGTTACACCCAGGAGTTTGGCAGACTGCACCAGCTGGAGAGGATGGGCACCCACTGTGACTTATGTGATTTAGGCATAATAATATGCGTTCAATACATTTACAGGGCTGTACAGTACATAAATCAGGAGTTGTTTATTATTTTAACAATAGATGGGATGGTGCTGTTCTTATATCTATCAGTGCGGGCTCTTATGGGCTGAATTTTGTTGTAGTGGCGGACTGCGCGAGGTGGGCGGGGAACTGCAGGTGGCAGGAGGTGGCGATGACGAGGATGGTGCAGTAGTCCACTACCAAACCCTGCTAGTGCGTGGTAGTGGTGGTGGTCACTGAGTCTGGGGTAGGTCGGTAAGTCCTGGTGGCAACTGGCGGTGGTGAGAAGGTGAGGGTAGGTGACCACAGCAGGGACAGGTGGGGGCTGCGTCCCATGGGAGGCAGCGGCTGGGGGGGAAGGTAGTGGTTACCGAGATCAGTCATAATGAGGTCAAGGGTGGCATTGCCATGTGTGGGCGGAAAGTCTACTATTTGTGTAAGGTGGAGGTGTTGGGTGATGTCACTGATGTCTAACTCATGTGTGTGTGTGTGTGTGTGTGTGTGTGAAAATCTATGAAAAACACATATGATTACCGTAACTTCCCATAGATTAAGTAATACAATATCCATTAATTCACAGAAATACACGGAATATAATATACACTTGGTACAGGAAATAATACTAATGTACGTGAATAAATAGAAATAATAATAATTAATAATAATTAACGGTTTATTGAAAGAGCTTGGCAGCCAGAAGGCTGAAAATATACAGTTACATATTTGGGGAATGGGTTCCTAATTACAAATAATATACAAGTAACATAAGTGATACAAATAAGATATATAATAACTAGATGGGGAAAAGCTCAAACTACAGTGCATTTCAACATAATGACAGTGCAAGAAGTAGTAGTTACTGGGAGTGAATACACTGGTTTATTACAAGTTATTGATAATTTTTACAATGGTTGGGACTGGGCTGTTCTTATAGCGATCAGTTCAAGGTTTGTGTGTGTGTGTGTGTGTGCTCCCGGCAGTGATGAGAGGTAAGCGGAATTCTACCACCACGAAAATTTTTGTCTATACCTCGACCAAAGAATTTCTTGGTCTCACTAACTAAAGAACGGTTTAATTCTCTGTTCCCTTGTTTAAATATAATACGTACTGTATATTAACGAGTCTATGTATATATTACAGGTCTCATTATTATATCGATATTACATGATAAGTTTCAACATTACATCCATTCACTCTGATACGGTAATAATACGAATCAACGCACTACGCAGCCTAGCCTGACAAGCGTCGATTGTTGCAAGCTGCCGGGAAAAATGTCGCTCGATTATGCAGTATAAGAGATAAATATATTATAATTTTACTGTACAATTTATCACTGCGGGACTAATCTCCACAGGTTGAAGACTAATAAATTAAAATAAGACATGAGAAGGTACTTGGAGATTTAATTGTAGTGATTACTTGCAAAAAAAAAAACCTGACAATGCGCAGGATGAGAAGAGAAATCGTACCAAGGCATCATCGACTCTCTCTCTATTATTGAAAAAAAACACGTATTGAAGAGACGGAACCTCATGATAGCCCTGAGGCTTCTGCGTGGTGATCCTGATAACATTGTTTCCTTAAAATTGCTAGAATGTATGAACCATGGGACTACTGAGTCTAAATGGATCCATACTACAGCTGCACATATGAAGATGTTTGGACTAGACCACCTGTACAAAGTTGAGACACAACAGCGCTTCCTGCCACCCTGGCGGACAGTTCCCTTCGATATCACAATACCGACGTATCCGCCTAAAAAATAAATTATACAAAGCATTTATCTCCAACACACTGCCAAATTGAGAGCTCTTGAACACATACACACTCTACAGACTGATGATAATATCACACAGACCATCTACACTGATGGATCTCTAAACACCGCCTGTGGGAGGGCTGGAAGTGCTATTGTTGTGACTCAACCTGACGGTAATATAATTGAGAAAGGAGTTAGAATTAACAACTGGGCATCCACTCTACAAACTGAATTAGTTGCCATACTCACAGCTATTAAATTCATTGAAACCACTGTTACTGACAGTCTCATCATCACTGACTCTCTATCCTCACTACTTGCCCTTGGTACCCTCGACTCAGGTTGTCACGATCTTGTCTCTGAAGCCAGACACAAATATGCGTGCCTTGTTGACCGGGGTGTCAGGGTCAAACTGTTGTGGATCCCCTCTCACATAGGCCTCATAAAACATGACAGAGTTGATGCCCTCGCCAAACTCGCGTCTAACAAAGACACCGTTGAATACAATTTGGGTCTGTCAAAAAGAACCCTTAAAACTGTAATTAGGAAAGAACTTATTGATGAGTTTGACGCAAGTAGACAAGTGCAAACAGGCACTAGTCGATCCATAGGTTACCATGATGAGATGTATCAAGTGAAACATGTATATGGAGCAAGTAACAAGATCACTAGATTACAAGATGTTGTAACCGCTAGATTAAGGTTAGGATATAAGTACCTTTGGCAGTATGTTCCTCAAGCAGATGTAAACAAAACTAAATGTAAAGTATGTGGCCATACATATGGCCACACACTTGAACACTACGTCCTCGACTGTGTGAAGATAGAACCTTTTAGGGACAGGTCCAAGCACACTGTGTGTGAAATGGCACAACACCTCATCTCTAATGGCAAGATAGCCGACATATTAAGATTGTATCCACTTTTTTGCACTTAGTAACTATATCAGTTCTCATGTACAGAACCAAATACGCAATGTGCTTGAATACCTCCCACGTAAATGTGAATAACAAAGTGTGAGGCCAGACATACTGCCTCACACGCCTGTTCTCACGCATTTGTGAATAAGTTACCCTTTATGTATAGAACTAAACAAATAATGTAAATGAAATACTGTGTAACTTTCAGTGCCATAATATCCTGACAACGGGGGTTAATTATTATGACCCTTTGTAAACCCTACTCTGTAATCCTTTTGCGCTACCGCTCACAGGATGAGTGTGGGGTGCACAATAAAGTAGCCGCTGCAAGCGGCAAAATCAAGGATACTGTATAGTGTTTGTTTACGAGTGAGTGACTTAGGAGTGACGATCGACGTTTTTGTGTTGAGGAACGAACAAATAAAATAAGTTAACCCATAGTCTTGTGTATGTTTCTTTTACTTTTGTTTTGAGAGATAATATACCATTATTTTAAAGATAACTTACTGTATTCACTATTATTTAAAGATGAAGTATAGCCAACAACACCAAACTAAATCCTTCTCATTATCTCATTTTCTCTCTAACAATTCCAGAGCTGGAATAAGCCGTGAGGACAGAAGTGCTCCATGGGACAGGACAGAAATTAAACTCTTACTGGGATACGGTATACTTCCATCTACTTTCTGCTGTGTAAACCAATATGATGAAAGGACAGTGTAGCCCCTGTACTCTCCCTAAAGGATGGTGGCAGCCTGTCATCGTTATCCTCACTCCTCTTATCCTCTCTCTCCTCCCCTTCCTCTACCCCTCCACCGTGAGTAAACTCTAACCTACAGTATATAATATTTTGTTGTCGTTTCCTTTATACTCCTTCAGATGTGAAAAGTTGGTTTGGGTACGAGGTGGTGCTGGTCAATGGGTGTATCTTAAGTTACTAAGTGTTTTGTGTGGGTGTAGGTGGGTGTATCTTGATTAATTACATGTTCTGTGTAGGTGTTGGTGGGTAACTTAATTAGCACCTCTGTTAGGCAGGTGTAGCCGAATTAACAGGTGTAAGAGTGGGTGTGAATTAATTAGCACCTCTGTTAGGCCTATCTGAGTAAGTCTACCTGGCCCTCGTAGAAACTGTTTTAAATAGATAAAATGACCTGTCTTTCCCCCTCCCTCTTCTTATTCCGGTTTATGCACTTCCTCCTCTTCCCTTTTCCTCCTTTATCTCTTCTTGCTTTTCCTCCTTTATTTTATTTTCTTCCTACTCCTCTTTCTTCTCCCCCGTAACATACTTCCTCTTCCCATCAAGAGTTACCATAACCCATCCTCCTCTTCTTCTCCCCTCCTCCTATTCTTCCCCCCCCCTCTTCTTCCTTCGTCTCGTCTTCACTCCTCTTCCTCCTCCAAAAAACACTATCTTCCCATCAAGATTTACCATAACCAATCCTACTCCTCCTCTCTCCTGCTCTCTCTATCTCTCTCTCTCCTCCACCTACAGGAGTCAAGATGCGCCTACGTGATCATAGTTATGGCAGTGTACTGGATAACGGAGGCGCTACCGTTGGCCGTTACTGCACTCGTACCGATCTTCGCCTTCCCGCTGTTAGGGGTGTTGTCGACGGCTGCTGTGTGTCAGGTCTACCTCAAGGACACCAACTTTATGTTTATGGGCGGACTTATCATGGCTGTCGCTGTCGAGCATTGTAACCTACACAAGAGGATTGCCTTGTTCGTCATTCTTCATGTTGGTAAGTACACATACACACATACTGTACACACAAACACACATGCTACGGTGGTACGTAGTCACATACGCACTATGTTGCCACGTATACTTACACCAATGGTACGTACAACACTCCCACACTATGTACTGTACGTACATGCATACACCCCGTGAGCGGAAAATGTCGCGCTGCAGTGAGTCTTATTTCAGTCAGTCCAATGTAAAGTTAAAATTGTGTGTTCAATATTAAATAAATTCAAGGGTAAGAATCATACAGTATATATATATATATATATATATATATATATATATATATATATATATATATATATATATATATATATATATATATATATACTGTATATACAAACTGGATATGAGATAAGTTAGTTTGTACGTCAGCCAACAAAACCCATGGCCTGAGATGCGGCAGTGAGTAATTACGTTCGTGGGAAATTATTCAGCACAATAGACACAACTTCCCTGGTTTAACGTCCTTGAAAATATTAACTATATTATATCATCGAATTTTTCGTATTCTTGTAATTCTTTAACTGTTCATAGACGATAAAACAATATTTAATAAAGGGTATACTCTGAAGGGAGGGACTAAGTGGTTGTTATCAGTCGTTTCGTCGTCATGGCGGGAGGCACAGAAAACCTGTATTCAGATTTTTTTATATATCAACAAAATATTACCCTTGAGAATATTATACTGTATATTGTATTATCACACTAACGATAAAGAACACCATTTACAGTATATAAACAATGTATTATACACTATATGGGTCACGGGAGCATTTGGCACCCCTGCTTATTTTACCTGATGATTTAACACCCAAACGCATACTTAACCTCACCTAACTAACTTAAACCCAATTCTAACCTAACCCAGCCTAACCTAATCTAACCTGACCTAATCCAGCCTAATCCTAATTTAACCTAACCCTAATATAACCTAACCCAACCTAACCTAACCTAATCCACCTAACTTAACCTAACCTCTCCTGTCCTATACACAGGCACCGTTAGGGTGTTTAATTATCAGTTAAAATAAGCTGGGGAGCTAATCTTCAGGTGATCCTACTGTTCATATGTGAATGATGGTTTAGTTAATAATTCGATTGGTTGTCTGTATTGAGTTGGTACCATGGCCACGTGTCGAGGTACCATGGCCACGTGTCGAGGTATGACATGGCCACGTGTCGAGGTATGACATGGCCACGTGTCGAGGTACCATGGCCACGTGTCGAGGTATGACATGGCCACGTGTCGAGGTATGACATGGCCACGTGTCGAGGTACCAAGGCCACGTCTCGAGTGAACCAGTGGGCAGGCAGGGTGTAGGCTGTGGATCAATGGCATACAAACATCCCCCCAACACGACACAACACTGGCCTCCAACACGACACAACACTGGGCCCCAACACCTACACAACACTTCCTCCCCAACACAACACACCCCCTCCCCAACAAATTACTACAATGCATCAACAGTATGTCTGCTGCATGGTGCCCCCCCTTCCCTAAACTGGTACCCTGGTTTCATAAAGACAGTAGGTATGACCCAGAGAGTGATGGCTTTAGCAAGGTGATTAAACTAGTCGTTGTAATTGAACTAGAACGTGTTTTGGTTGACTTAAATAGAATATGTTCTCCAGTATATGAATAAAAATAATATCACGGGTGTTATGGACTATATAAAGGAAAATATTTGTGGTACGAGATGTTATTGTTGTCAGAATTTGTCTCAATGTCAGGGTGCGGTGGCTGAGTGGATAAGATGCTCGCCTCCTGTCCTATGAGTCGTTGGTTCGTAGGTTTTCACGCCCAGGGCTTCCTTAGTGAACTCAGTTGTAAGGTACCTAAGTTTATCGTTCAGAATGTGAAGACTGTCGGGAGCAGTGCTGCATACTTAAGGCTTATCTTCTCGCATAGATGATTAACTATTCATTGAGCTCAGTATTTAAAACTAATAACAATGTCTTGTCTATAGATAAACAGATATCTTTAATTTTACAGTACATCACATTACCTGATATAGGAATATAATGTTCGCCCATACGATCTTTTTCCTGCGTCCTACCAGTCAGCCAATCAGACGCCGTTGTTCTCTTCCACCATACCAGCTGCCGAAGCAGTAGCTGGGACCATTGTTTACCCCTCGCGTCGCGTGTTGTTCACCCGCCACATCCAAGGTCTTTCCCATGACCGCCGCCAACCACGACACAGATCATATACAGTACCTCAGATACATTATCAACTAATCATTATTCAAAGAAGAAAGTCTTTTTTTTTACTCAACTTTACGGATTATGAAATATTTTTGAGATTGTGGAGGTGGTGGTTGGTTAATACTGGCGCCATTGTTGGTCTTTATGACGTCATGACGTGCAGTGTTGACTGTGGCGTCATGGGGTGAATTTTATACTGTGACGTCACGAGGTATATTACTGACTGATTTCATGGTTATATTTATAAAAAAACATCACTTTTTTGTCAAGCTTTTCCCTCTTTTAAAAGCTCTACTGTGTCACATACGCTCTTTATTAAGCTTCCTCCTCTGTGGTAGTTTTACGCACTCAAGAGCTCAGAACACATTAAACTCAATAATCTCTTAGTAGGTAAAGCTGAAGTCCAAGATGGCGTCAGAATTTAGCGAGATTACTGAACAGACAAACTGATAAGTGGTGATATGGGTGAAGTCTCTCTAGGTCGTCCTTGGCTCAGCTGAAGGGTGACCATTCATCCTTCATTATGCTGTGCGAATTAAGCTTGTTTTAAAAAAAAATCATATCACCTGAAGATTAACCACCCTAACTTATTTTACCTAACCTACCCTAACCTAACCCAAGCTAGCCTCTGCATGAGCGAGAAAGATTTTTTTTTTTTTACAGGATGACCCACATCAGGGCTTGGGGACAAAACTATGACAATAAAAATAATAATAATAATAATAATAATAATAATAATAATAATAATAATAATAATAATAGTAATAATAGTAATAATAATAATAATAGTAATAATAATAATAGTAATAATAATAATAATAATAATAATAATAATAATAATAATAATAGTAATAATAATAGTAATAATAATAATAATAATAATAATAATAATAATAATAATAGTAATAATAATAATAGTAATAATAATAATAATAATAATAATAGTAGTAATAATAATAATAATAATAAAGGCCTATAAATAATTACACAAATTTAAAAAATAATCATTAGTGAGAAACGATATAAGTATGTTGCGTTGTCAAAGCAAGAGAAACAATTGAGACCCTGCAATTGTGTGTATGAGGTAGAAAGTCAGCTCAGCAACCTGGGACTTGGTCACAATTTTCGTGATACCATATGGCTGGAGGGTCTACCATTAGACAACACATTATGCTTCCAATATCTTCCCAGGCGGTAGTACCTCCCTGTTTGGTGGCTGTGAATGCCACACACACACTACAAGGTGAACTCTCCATTGGGATTCCCAGTTTATTCGCTTGTCATGGCCGTCTGTTTACGATTTTGTATTGTTATTTTACCTGATGATTAAACACACTAACATTACTTGAGGTTGGTGGGGGGTTAGGTTAGCACTGGGGTGTTTAATCTTAAGGTGAGATAAAGTCGAGAGGGGTAACTAATCTTCATGAGGACTGTATATCGTCGCATGGTGAAAGATGTTTATCCAGTGATTTGAGAATTATCGTGGCTCTGGCAGCTTTAGTGGTAGTACGCAAGTAGGTTTGATAATTACTTGCCTCAGTAAGACATGGTCAGCGCAGTTCTACACCTCTATGTAATATCTAACCAAATCTAGCATAACTTAACCTAACTAAATCTAACTTAACGTTTAAATTAACTAAACCTAACCTAACCAATCTTCAGAAGGGGTATTAGAAATAAACTGTCCAGGCTAAAGGTCCATAAGAGTCCCGAACCTGACATGGTGCATCCTAGAGTGCTAAGAGAGTTGTGCAACGAGCTTGACGAGCCCCTGAAGATCCTGTTCTGTAAATGCCTGGATGAACAAATGGTCCCCAGTGAATGGAAAGTGGCTTATGTGAGTCCTATCTTCAAGAAGGGCAATCGTCACTCCACGAACAACTATAGACCGGTGAAGCCTGACCAGCATAATATGTAAAGTGCTTGAGAGTATTATCAGTAGATGCTGCAATGGAACATCTAATACGAAACAACCTTGTAAAAGATTGCCAACACGGTTTTATGCCGGGGCGCTCTTGCTTAACACAATTGCTCAAGGTATTGGACATTTGGACCCATATTCTGGAACGGGGTGGTAATATCGACAATATATGCCTAGATTTTGCCAAGGCTTTCGACAGTGTACCCCACGAAAGGCTGAAAATCAAACTGGAAGGGTACGGAATTCGGGGAAATGTCCTAGCGTGGATAGAAGACTTTCTGCATGACCGCAAGCAGTGTGTGGTGATTACTGGCACGAAATCGTCATCTGTACCTGTTTGTTTCATAAATGACATGCCTGACGTTGTACACTCCTCCATACAAATGTTTGCCGATGACGCCAAGTTATTTCGGGAAATTAAGAACCAAGCGGACTGTGAAGAGCTGCAGAAGGACCTCTGTGGGCTCCAGGAATGGTCGAAGAAATGGCTGCTGAGATTCAATGTCACGAAGTGTAAGAGGATGCACCTGGGGCGTACCAACGTTAAGGAGGCGTATCATATGTCCCAATGGGATGAAGAAACTGCATTAGTTGAGACTGTATGTGAGAAGGACCTAGGTGTGTATGTTGACAATGAGCTGAAGTTCTCGGGCCATTGCGAGAAGTTAAATCAGGCAAAAAAATTATTGGATCTTATAAGAAGGTCGTTCAGATATCTAGACGGTCCGTCCCTCGTAACAATCTTCAGGAGTGAAGTGCTTCCCCATCTGGAGTACTGTCACCCCATCTGGTCCCCGAGATATGCTAGGAACTGTCAGTTTGTTGAAAATGTTCAAAGGAGGGCCACCAGACTGGTGCCTGCACTTCGGCACCTCAGCTACCCTGAGAGATTGGAGCGCCTGAACTTGCCTAGCTTATACTACAGACGGGCAAGGGGGGACCTAGTTGAGGTGTATAAGCATCTCAGGGGGCACTACTCAGATGAGTGTCCTTACTTGGAGCTGGCGGACGCTCATCCCACAAGGGGTCACAGCCCAAGATTGAAGAAGCCGTAAGTCCAGAAAACTGTGAGGGCAAACTTTTTCGGAGTGAGGGTTGTAAACTCTTGGAACAATCTACCAGAGAGTGTTGTGACGGCACCGAGTGTGATCTCTTTTAAGACAAGACTTGACCAACACTGGAGTGGGTTCAGGTACATTCAGGAGCCGGTGCATGCCCAGTATTTGCCAACAGTGCGTGACAGAGACGTGACCGATCGCCCGGGCGGCTAGCTCGCCGATCTTTTGGTGAAGAAGATAAATGAAAAGGAAAAGTAATCAGAGACGTGACCGATCGGCCAAGCGGCTAACAAGCCGATCATTGGCGAAGAGGATAAAAGTAAAGTAAAAGAACAATGAAGCGTCAGAAGGAAGTGTCTTTTTTGAACCGATAGACGGCGCATCGTTTAGGGGACTGGGAGATGGAGATGGGGTAAGATGAAGTGTGTGTGTTTAAGAAGTAAGAAAGACGACGCATGAGCAATTTAAAGATGTTAAGAGGTGTGATTTGGTGAGAAGATAAAGAGTAACAACTGAGAGAGAGAGAGAGAGCATGCATAAAGAGGACAGTTAAGGAGACAGTCCTGAACACTGGAGAGGAGAGGGAGGGACTGACTCAGTGAGGCAGCCAGCGTAGTGGCAGCCTCGGGCGGTTGATGCTCAGGAACGCTGCAAGTCAAATCCTATAATCA
Source organism: Homarus americanus (assembly GCF_018991925.1). Classification (NCBI taxonomy): domain Eukaryota; kingdom Metazoa; phylum Arthropoda; class Malacostraca; order Decapoda; family Nephropidae; genus Homarus; species Homarus americanus. Next base: position 852,074 of record NW_024753650.1, on the reverse strand, counting down.
TTTCACTACCATGGAATTAAAATTACTCTTTTCTTGGTGATAATATAATCTTATGAATAATGAAATAATATCATCTTATCTGCAATACAATAATTTTATCAGTAATATTGACGGCAGGACAAACTATTGGATAAATTATAAACAGGAAACACGTACATTAGTTTTTTGTTTCGTAAGTATTATTGAATGTATATAATAAAGGGTAAATATATCCTAATATAATTCCAAATCATAGTTAAATTTATATTGTGTATATATTAACGTAAATACACTGTTTAAATAAATGAATGTCGCAATATATGCAGACACCAACTGTGACCTAACCGAACCCAACCTTCTCATAAGTTATTCAACCTCTCCTGTTATCCACCCTTGATAACTTTTTCTGTACATATATAAGAGCTTTTGAATTGTGTCCTTATATACGACAGAGTAAATGTAAATATTGGCAAAAAAAGTGTGTGTGTGTGGAATAAATGATATAATAGGTTTTTAGTGAGATGCTTGTCTTATTAGAAGTGTAAATTATCACATGTGTGCTGTTAATACCTACCATAAGCTCATTTAGATTTATGTTATTAAGTCTACTACCGTTACTATTACAACCTCGTGGTATTGTTTCTTTGTCCTGTATGCATGATTATTGTTAGTGATAGTTTCATTATTCTTATTATTATAACCAACGACATCACAATTAACATTATCAAGATCTCATGAGTCTGTTAGATTCTTTTCTCTACCCATAAGTCTCCCCCCTCAACCCTCCCCCCTCCCTTATCTACGGTTTGTCACCTATTAGTTCAAAGTCACTTCCTTTTGATGCTTTATTGTTCGAACCTTAAATGCATTGATAGCAAGACGGTATTTTTGTAAACGCACAGAATTAAGCGAATACGTGTAGCATTTACCAAGGCTTATAAATAGTAAATTGTTATCATTGATGCTTGCAGGAATTTGTGGATGGTTATTGTGGCGCTGATAAACTGATGCCTTCCTCGCACCCACTAACCTCCGGAAAGAGGTGTTGATAGAGGCACTGAAAGAAATTAACCGTAGGGAAACGCTGAAGGACATATAGTACTTCTCTGAGTGAGTTAATAAACCCCAGAGATTATATGATAAAAAATGTTTAGCATGAAATGTACTATTCTCTGTACACGTGGCTATGAAAGAACACAAGCACAATGGTGATATAATGTGACACAAGAAACCTGCAGCACGACCCTGGAGCATCGTATTCTCTCCATCACAACTACTACCGCCATCACGCGAATCAGCTAACCTAGGGTTACCATATCTGAACATTCAAAAAAGAGGACGCTCCCGAAGACATTCACCCCGGCACACACAGGCTAATATACAACATACATGGTATAGAAATCTTAAAAAAAATTACCTTTGCTTAAGGCTGAACATCTTCATTCCCTTAGCTGCAGTCTTCTTCCCCCACTGTGTGTGTGACTTGATGTGCCCATGCATACTTTTCTGTAGATTGGATCTTTTTCAGTATTGGCTGATTGCTCTTTAGAAAGGTATAGAAGTCACTGCAAGATGTTTCTCGGAAGTTGTACTGTACAGTCAGAATGCCTTTCATTGTTTCAACACTCAATTTGTTCCTTTCCTTTGTCCATTGACTTTGCATCAGTGAAAAAACTCTTTATACATTTGCATTGTGACATGATATAGCAAAGAAGAATTGTGCAATTCTTAGCAATTCTGAGTGGCATTCAATGTTCTTTGCTTTTTCAAAGTATCTGGTCCACTTTTTATGTGTTGGCAGATTACTAAATTCTTCATCACTCTTGTAATTTTCCACAAACTGCTTCAGGTTACTAACTTAGCCAAAACACTTCATCAACTTCTACCCCCTTATCAATCAAATATTTGACAGCTAAGTTGACAACACCTACAGGCGTACAAGTGACTTATCAGCTGACGAAAACTGAACGAGATCTCTACGGTTTCCACCTTCCCCCTCTCGCTCTCTCTCCCGTCATTACAGTTTCATGTTTGTTTTTTTTCCGTGAAGAAAATGATGGAAGCTGAAATTCCTGACTTTTGAAGAATTTTAAAAATTCCTTCCGGATGAAGATTTCGAGACCTAAATGGAGGACATGTCCGGGAAAATACGGACGAATGGCAACCCTAAGCTAACCCACGTCTGTTCAGTTCCAGGGTTACTTATGATGAAAATTACTCCAACTGTAAAAATGGAATTAATCTACATGAGAAAATCAGGTATTTAATAAAATGATAAAGACTGAAAAAAAAGAAGAGCTTGTGGTAGCATAAACGCAATCACAAAATGTCAAAACTTATAAGATATGATGAAGGTAAATTTAAATGAAAGCTTGCTGTCACATTTTACTCTTCGCGTTTCTCCTGTAATTTATTTTCAGTGTAATTGTCTTCATTATTTGTGTTCTTTATATTGTTTATGTTATATAAATGACCCCTCTCATCTATTTTTTTTTTTCCCAGTAGTGTCGGGTATAATAACACACGGTAAACGATAATATTGCTTAGAATATTTCCCATTCCACTGTGAGTCTGATAATGTAAAACCAGACAAAACAAAGAAATAAACTGGATGATTCCGGCCGTTGGTTCGGGGTGCGTGAGAGTCCGCCTGCTGACGTCACTTAACTCCGCTTATTTGCGCCCTAGTATACCTCTTTCATCTCTATATACCTTAATTAGCTATATTAGTCCCCCTCCTCCCCCTCCCCCCAAAAAAGTAATAATAATATATTTTCAGGTCAGAGTCCGCGTTTGTTGATGGCGGGTTTCATGATTACCACTATTTTCCTCTCTATGTGGATCTCTAACACTGCAGCCGCCGCTATGCTCGTTCCCATCGTTGACGCCGTCGTCTTGGAGCTGTGTAAGGTCAGTAGATTCTTCCTCTGTTGCCCTTTGATGTTTCTTTTTTTTAGGGGTTTAAATCAGATGAGGTTATGTTAGGAGACAGGGTTGATTTCAGGTGGGTTAGATAAGTGTCTTTTTTTTACACACACAGCAAAGCAAATCTCATATAATTTCTATATTATCAGCGAATAAAGACTACGATGAAAGCTGTAAATGTGAATCATCATAAACAAAAATACACATAATAAAGATTAGTGTAAACCGCAGAAAGTCTTGGGTATGAATCCGTATGTTTGGGTGTTATTCTTGTTGGTCGCGTGAGAGTTTACAGTAACTCATCCGACGTGGCTACGATGACGTCACGAGCTGTAGTGTTGCCATTATGAGGGGGAAACGTTGTCATTGATACCAACGTTGAGGACATACCGAGAAATATTAGATGAAAGAAAAAATTTAAATTGTTTTAACGTTACGTATTGCAATTAGATGCTTAAATAGTGAATTTAACTGGCATTTTATTGTGATTAAATATCGTATCACATCTAACACGTTCCACCCAACAGTGTTACCATCGCCGAATTTAACCTAGTTTCGTACAAAAAAAAATTGCTGTTACTCATACAAAATTTACAGCTTTGTAGAATGTTCGACTGTGCTACTCTGAATAACTTAACGTCAGTGTGTTTTATTTCCAATACTATAGGACGGAAGGTCATTCTTGGCCTTATACCTGCACTGTCTATGTGTACAGTACTTGCTGAATCAATGAGAATTTGTACGACATTATTGAATATGTTTATTTATTTATCTATATATCTACCTATGATTGCAATATGATATAGCTGTGTTAATCTAGCTATAACTCTCTATCTGTCAGCCCTAACAGTTAAAATAGTATATTCATTATTATTTTATATTTATTTATTTATTGTGCCTCTAGAGGACCCCATGTTTGACCGCCATGCGTTCGTGACTGACTTACACGCTCACGGTGGGGTCCTAAGGGAGGAGGGGGGTGCTTATAGTGCTGCCAGGCGTATGGTTAGCTCGGGAGTAATGCATCTGTACCCAGTTTTGGCTAGTTCATATTTAGAGCGTCATAATATTAGTGAATCCATTGTGGGTTTATTTGTATTGATGTGTTATGACTAATAGTAAAGGGAATATTAGTTCACTAACCTGATGATTAAAGCCTCTTAATCTACCCTAACCTAGGGAGAGTTAGGTTATGGAATTAGTACAGTATATATCAGTATACCTTTAAGTAATTAGTTGTTGATCTTAATTATGATTTGTTTACAGACGAGAAAGATTGAAGTTCGACTGGAGCAGGAGAGGGCGGTGCCAACTCTACAGGAGGTTACCGTGTCCTTACCCAGACAGAGTCGCCTTAAACTCTGCGATTCGGACGCCACCTTCTCCGACATTATTATTAAGTGAGACTGCCGTTGAAGACTTTCGTTTTTTATGTATATGTTCGTTGGGAGACTTATTTTTTCCGTCAGTTTTTGTCTTTGTCAGTTAAGGGGGAGGGTAATGCTATATTATTTAATAGTTTTCTATAATACTGGATGTTTTTATTTTTTATCAGTAAAAATTCTGTCAAAATTAGTTACGTCTTGTACTGTATTTTTTTAATGTAACGTAGATTTAACGGGTAAGCTTATTAGGTTTAAATCTGTGTTTTGATTCTAAGATATGGCCGTGTGTCGTGCCAGTGTGTACTGTACTATGATGAAATAATGGTATAGACTATAAGAGTATCATCGTAATTTCATGAAATACTTATAAAAAGTTATAATCCACACATACACGTAGTACATCGACACACACACACGTCAAGCACATAGTTCACCCCCCTTCCTCCTCCTTAGGGATGAGGACGGGACTCCACAGTTAGAACGGAAGGAGAAGCAGGCGAAGGAGCTTCCTGAAAATGAGGACACCGACGAAGAGTCCAAGGCGGTGAGAAAGATGTTCTTCCTGGGGGTGGCCTTTGCTGCTAACATAGGAGGCACCGGCTCACCCCTCGGCTGTGGCCCTAACCTGGTTGTGATGGGCATCCTGCAGAAGTAAGTGATGGTGTGAGTTGATGTTAATGATATTATTCATTGTTTCAGACACAGAATTGATGTTGATAATCACCAAACCACCTACAAAAAGTGCAGTGTTCCTAAAACCCTGCCATCAACCACCTACAAAATGCGCAGTGTCTTTAAAACCCACACAAAATACACAGTGTCCCCAAACATCTGCCACTACTCACCCGTTTAACATTATAGTCTTGTCACCTTAGCACGTTCGAGGAACCCACCGGCCTCAACTTCGCCACCTGGATGATGTTCAACGTACCTGGGATGATTATATGCGGTGTGTTGGGGTGGTGTTGGCTGCAGATCCTCTTCATGTTCTGTGGGTGAGGCTCTCATCTTTCTCGTTTGGGTAAAGTCAGGAACTTCACTTCAGCCATTCATGATAACATAAAAGAGATATTTTAATCCTGGGAATTATAACGTTTGATTTAACATATACCTGTATGTCATTGTTATATTATTATTGGTAAGATGAGGTTAAAATTCTGTATCTATCAGTTAGTATTAATTCATAATAACTCGTCTTGCAGGAAAGTTAGAGTACAGAAGTCAAGCCCACTAAGGGAACGAGCCATGAAGATGTTCCTCCGTGACCACTACGACGGCCTGGGCAGGATCACCCAACACGAGCTGGTGGTGTTGACCTCCTTCACGCTCCTTGTCTTCCTGTGGGTGTTCAGGGCGCCAGGCTTTATACAGGGCTGGGCTCACCACGTCTCTAACCTCTTCGAAGACAAAGTGTACGTTATTAAATGCTATAATGTTAACTTGAGGATCGGAAAACAATGAAACCTCCATATAACGGACATAACAGACTTTGTCTCTCCATATAACGGACTTCTTTTGATATAACATAGTTTCTCTCGATATAACGGACTTTTTCTCCATATAACGGACTTCTTTTGATATAACATACTTTTTCTCTCGATATAACGGACTTCTCAATATAACGGACTTTTTCTCTTCATATACTTCGTTAGATGGAGGTTTCACATCTAACGGACCCTCAATATAAAATTTCATCCTATCACAAATTATCTTTATCTAAGGGAAATTTTTTGACTTATAAACCGTTCAAAAAAAAGGCGGGATAAATACAGAAATAATCCAACATAGAACAATTATTATGTCCCAATACTTATGATTTGTGTTTGTTTTAAATATATTTTGTTACCTTCTTATAATACTAAATTCCTATACAACCTTAGTGTCTTATTGAGTAGTTCGTTTCAAGTTCGTATAATGCTGTTCATTCACAGTTTGTTTTCTCAACCACCTAACGGTCAAAAAAACAAATAATTACAATGTCTTTTATTCCTTTTATCTCCTGTAAAGAACAACTCGATTTGCATACTGTACCTTGAAACATTAAGCAAAGGTAAGGAATAAGTGAAATGACCCCATATATACCAGGAATTTAGATACAGTACTTTGTTGTTGTTCAGTGTAATAATTGGTTCACTTGTTAAACCATAATTACTTACAAATGAGTATGCTGATAGCTAGACTGATAGATAGATAGTGAAACCTCTATTTAGCGGACTACATGGAGAGGAAAGTCCATTATATCGAGAGGTCCGTTAGATGTGAAATCTCCATCTAACGTAATATATGAAGATGAAGGTCCTTTATATCAAGGGCCCGTTAGATATGAAACTCCATTAGGCGAAATGTATGGAGATAGACATCCTTTATATGGAGGTTTGACTGTAGATAGAGACTAAAATCACCCAATATATAAACTATTACCAGTCACAATAATTATTTAGCTTCTTTAAAACAACTTCACCGTGTTGCAGGATAATCCGAGACGCGACGCCAGTGATGCTGATGGTGTGTCTACTCTTCACCATCCCGGCCAAATCTCAGTGTTGTTCAGACGTGGATAGCGGTGAGTTGCTCTCTCTCTTCAGTGGCACTCTAACTCCCTGTAGATGGAGTGTTTATAAAGTACAGTACATCATAAGACATTGAAGAAAAATAAAATAAATTAATTGTCTGTTTTTAGGTGTAAAGTTGATGAGACGGCAGCTTTTTTTAATACGATTTTTCTGACGAGATGAACTGAATTGTCTGGTTTGTGTAAACTAGTAAAAGAGCCTCTCCCTGTCATGACATACTAATATTATCCCGACTGTTTTCAGATGACAGAAAGCCAAAGAGGATGGAGATGTGCTTGACGTGGGAGGTGGTACACGAGAAGCTACCCTGGGGAATTATCCTCTTGTTGGGAGGCGGCCTGGCCATGGCCGAGGCCGCCAAATCATCGGGTTTATCCGTCTTCCTGGGCCAGCAACTACAACACTTCGACGTCATGCCCAAAGAACTGATCGTATTCGTGGTGTGTCTCATGACGGCCATGTTGACGGAAGTCGCCTCTAACACTGCCACAGCCTCCGTCCTACTGCCAGTTATCAAGGATCTGGTAAGCGACACTTGTATATCTAAGGTAGTGTTGTATAGCTGTATATCTGTGTATCCATCTTAGTAGTTGTCATCGTTACTGTCCCTTGTCAAAATATATTGTGATGGATAGAACAAGAACACTACTGCATCTATGTCTTAACTATACATTTACCAACGTAGTATTCTAATACAGTATACATCAGAGCCATCATTGTTTATATAAGTGTTTAAATGTAGACGTTGCCCTCTCTCTTCATTACTCCAGTCATTCTTCCTTCACTGTCCCCTCTTCCTCTTCCCTCTCAATTTACAATCAAACTCACCTCTCATTTTCTACTTCCCTTTTTCTTAGTACTTCTCTCGGTCCGTACATCCTTTTCTCCCTCGCTCCCTTCATCACACCTCCCTCGCCCTAAGGCGCTGGGAATCAACGTCAACCCCCTGTACCTGATGCTGCCGGCTACTGTATGCTGTGCCTATGCCTTCATGCTGCCTGTGGCCACCCCGGGCAATGCTATCATCCTCACTGCCGCCCGCATGAGCACCCACGAGATGGTATAGTGAACCCATGTTGTTCTATGTTAAGGATTTGATCGTGTATTAAACCCCTGTTTGTTCTTCGTCCAGTATTTGATCAAACAATAAACCCATTTCGCTCTACGTGAAATGTTTGATCAGACAATAAACATCTAGCTTTCTTTGTTCAATATATGGTCACACATTCAACTTACGTCATCCACTAGGCAGTATTTCATCAAACTGTGAGCCCATAACATATTTAAGTACAGGAGCATAATGATACTATGTACAGTGTAAGTAAATATGTGTTTGTGTTGCAGATGCGAGCTGGGGCGGTAATGAACGTGCTGTGTGTGTTGGTGATCACACTCATGATCAACACACTCGGGGTGGCCATCTTCGACCTACACAACATCCCCTCCTGGGTCAATTCCACCACGACTTCAGTTCACTAAGTTCCTGTATCAAGGACTAGTGTTCTCCGCCACTGTTATGTCAATCACACCAGTCACTTACTAGAGCTATTGTTATATATCAATCACGTCCGTCACATTATTAGAAGCGCCTTTGCCACCATCATCACTGTTCATGTGACCTACATCACAATGATCAGCTGTTACCTCCATCAGTTTTCTCAACTGCCACAACAAATAGCAGTCTTCAACAGTGCCAGAGATATGTTGAACTTGTTGTTAAGATAAGCCTTCACCTCACCACATGGATTACCACCTACTTCACCTTGCAAAGAGAAATCTTCATTGCGACAATCTTCTTGGTCATAAATATTTTTTGAGATACGCCATCACAACTGCCATCTCTGCCACCAAGCTTGGAGTTCTTCACCATAATAAATTAAACCTTATGTTTTGTGAGTCGTCTAATAGGGAGAAAGTTATCATTACGATTACCCTTATCGTCGTGATACTTGGAGAAGCCATCGTTGCATCTGTAGTCTCAGCCATTCAACTTCGACCTGCCTTTCATTTCACAACGCAACACTAGATACAGCTTTCACCCTAACTGCCATTTTGATTATAAAACTAGGAGAAGCTTTCACTATGATTGACAGCATCACTCACCACACAAGGGGAGTCCTTTATTCTTGACTGTTATATCAATCACATAATTAGGAAAGGCCTTCACTACAATCTTCATATCCAGCACAATTACTAGATTCAGTTTTCACCACCACGAGTGCTAACGACGAAGCCTTCACCGCCACTAGTTATCTCGGCCATATTTTCAAGAACAACTCAGTATCCTTCACCTCTAGTTTCGGATGAGCTACCACATAAGAAATGGTCCTCAACCTCGTCTCTGGACTTATCATCAGAGATTTAGCCAACAGTGACGCGTACTGCCTATTCATCAGGATAGAATCATATACAGTACAGGGATATTAGATGAAATAGGAGTACAGTGATTACCGGTAAGATTTTAATTAATGTGTTTTGATAAGCTAATTGGAACTGTTAAACTTAAGAGATACAACATTTATCTTGAGTCTGTATTTTATCAAGAAAATCACTCAATCATTTACCGTATCGTGCCATTGGGTTGGATTCCATGACGGTTTTTTTTCCAAGGGTAAACAGTTTCAAGGACTATAAACAGGTTGAGAACCATTATCCTTATGGTCTACTGCAGCTGTTGCACATCTATATGGAATTACGACAAAATTAAATCAGTTTACAGTTGATGAACCAGAAACAGTATTCATAGCTACTTAATGTAGGGTTAGAGGTACTAAACCCAGGTTCTTTAGTAGTAATTCTTTTTTATGACTAATGACAAAACTGATACCTCAAGCCGAATTAGAATAGGTCGGACTCTGAAGAAAAGATTTATTACTGTATCTTCCTTGTGCTTACGTCAATAGGTGGCTGAAGGTTTTATTACATGAAACACGAACTTTATTTTCAGTGACTTGCATGGGAGTTACTGAATGGGTATACAAAGGGATAAAGTAATGTTTGGGATATAAAATTCATATACGATGGGGGGTGGGGGTGTGAAGTATATACAGTACAGTTTAATATATATATATATATATATATATATATATATGCTGATAACCACAAGGAAAGAAGAAAACACGAAGTTCCCAAGCGCTTTCGTGTAATTCACATCTTCAGGTTCAGTCTGTACTCACCCCTGAAGATGTGAATTACACGAAAGCGCTTGGGAACTTCGTGTTTTCTTCTTTCCTTGTGGTTATCAGCATATACCTAGATCACGCGCACCTACAGTGATTTACTTGCATATATATATATATATATATATATATATACTGTATATACTGTATTTATATTTTACTTTCTCGACAATACACTGTGATAAGCTTATTCCTTAAATGATTAGACTAAATGCTGTGATACTTTCTTTTTAATTAGAATTCCAGACTTAAGACTTCAAATTGGCAAAACCAGTTGAATCATTTCCTAAATAAATTTGGTTCGTGTGGTGAGTTGCCCACATGTGTATAGTTTCTACATAGTTGTCAGTGTAATGTATATATTACTCACCAAAATTAAGGAGGATTATAAGAACAAATACATGTCTAGAAAAATTCTAGATTTACATGAAGAAAATAATTAGTTGGGTACAGAATTGGAATGATTTTATCAATGTTTTGGACGTGGGGTGCGAGAACTGTCTTATCATGCTGTCTCTTGCCTTCAGAGAGGTGATGATCATGACTAAATCTACAAATTCTACCTCAGCTGAATATATAAATATATTAACTTAAGCTTCTTGAGGTATAATTTTTTTTATAAAACATCTACTGTTGTTAGGTGTACAGATATGTGTACGAGGAGATGGGGTTATTGAAGTTAATCTATCTTCCTCCTCAAAATCACAAGTCATCAACAAGACAATTGGTGGTGTCTGTTGGTGAGGGAGGAGGAGGACCTGACTCCTCCAGCCATCTACTGCTGGAAGATGCACTAATAGTTTTTACGCAGAACTTGAGACAATGTACCGTGGCATATCGAAATTTTTTCTAGGTCTTGCCATTTTTAGATTATAATAATGGCTTTTATAAATATCGTCAACGATTGTTTTCCTTTTATATCGAACAAAATCTGTGACTTTTTATCATGTTTTAGAGCAGATGATATCAGTCCTCAAATCATGATTTTTGGTGTCTTAGGGCCTGTAAGTCTTCAGTCAATGACAATACCGAATTTGTGGTTTATCTTGAAGAAAACAAAAATAGATGGTTAAACACTGTTCATAGTGGACAGATGACAGTATGGTGTTTCCTTCACTACCATATGGTGAAATATATGAAGTAAAAAAAATAGCAACAAGAAAAGGTAATGTAAAATATGACTAAATCGACAGAAGATAAAGAAGTTACAAGGATTTGAATGTTTGATCATTACTGAACCCGTCGATAGCAAGAAATGGCCTAATTTGAAAGGCTTGTGATGACATACATGATCTGGACTGTAAGGAAATTATGAAAAAAATCGGATTTGAAGTTCCAAGGGTATTGTGAAATGCAAAAACAAGTATTATAGCAAACTTTTTATAATGGAATCGTGATGTCTTCAGTAAACATGTGGGCGATACGTTTGGAAAATTACGTGAAGAACGAGATCGGAGTATAATTGAATTTGCTATGTCTTAAAGTACTATATGTATATAGTTTTACGGTTAAGCCTCAGTATGTTGTATAAAGAAAAGTGAAAGTAGAAAAGGAAGACTAAAGAAATATAGTTGAACTTTCCAAGATCTGAATGTGGATTTTGGTACATGGAACAAAAAAAAAAGACTAGGAATGGGGTGTCTTAACTGGAGAAAATGGAAAGACTTAAACAAAAATAAGAGTGAATTCATATAAGGAGAAAACATTTATTGTAATAAAATTTAGCCAATAATGTTGTTTTCTACTTTTATTATGTCATGTCTGTGAGTAACAGAACTGCTGACGTTATCTTGAAACTTTACCTAGCATTAGTGAGGCCACACATGGATTATGCGGTTCAGTTCTGGTGTCCTTATTATAGAATGGACATAGATTCTTTGGAGAGAGTACAAAGAAGAATGACAAAAATGATCCATAATATTAGAAACCTTCCATATGAAGAAAGACTGAAAAGCTTAGGCTTACATTCATTAGAGAGGCGTAGAGTTAGGGGAGATATGATAGAGGTGTACAAGTGGGTAAGTGGGATTAACAAGGGTAAAATGGAAGATGTTCTGAAGCTCAGTAATAACGAAATAACTAGAACAAATGGCTTTAAATTAGATAAATTCCGATTCAGAAAGGATATAGGCAAGCACTGGTTTGGTAATAGAGTTGTGGATATGTGGAATAGGCTACCGAGTGCTATAGTAGGATCGGGGACGCTAGGGAGCTTCAAGACGAAGTTGGATAGGCACATGGAAGTGCTGGGATGGGTGTGAAAGGGATCTGCCCTGTATGGGCCAGTCGGCCTCCTGCAGTATCCCACTTTCTTATGTTCTTATGTTACATATATATATATATATATATATATATATATATATATATATATATATATATATATATATATATATATATATATATATATATATATCATTATGACTGACCTGGTGTGTTGGTGTGAGGATTAGTGGATGGCATCATTATGACCTGACCTCATGTTTTTAAGGTCACCCTGTATATTTAAGCCTCTCTCTGTCCATGTAATCCAGTTGCCTCTGAAGATGTCTTGAATAAAGGCGAAAGCTAAGGTGCTCCGTTGTTTCCCTTTTCCCGTGTGTTTTTATCAAGATTTATCTTATCCACGTTTTCATTGTGGATCTACATGATATATATATATATATATATATATATATATATATATATATATATATATATATATATATATATATATATATATATATACTGGTTAGTCTTTATCACTTTTAGTACATATAAAGTTTTCATACGTAAAATGTAATACAACTTCATTTCATTTACGTGTTTTGTTGCGTTGTTTATCCTCTCTCTCTCTCCCAAATTATATTCGTTCTGTTACCTCCTTGTGACCCCCTTCCCCTCCTTCCTATGATATGCCACGGCAGCAGCCTCGCCTCTGTCAGGATAACGACGTACTATGGTTTGCTCTCCGTCCAGTAGCAAGTAATTGTACTGAAAGGGGTCGTATTAAGTACCTAAATCAGGAGTTGTTTATCTGTGTCTGAATTGTTAACACTGTTTATATATTTTGACTAAGATGCTCAATTATAGTAAATATTATGCATTTATGGTATGTTATTATATTTCCTGCTGTAAACTCATTCTCGGGAAAAATGCAATTTATATGAAAATTTTTAGGCTACATTTACATCTTTAAAGAGACGAATAAAACAATGGTACTTTAAAACTGGAGGACATTTGTCATACTGTATATAATTCACTGTATGCGAACGTACCTCTTCCCTTGCTAATATTGGTTCTCTCTCTTACTCTCTACAACCTCTCAAGTCTTTCATTTAAGATTTGTTCCAACAATGTTAATGCCTGGTTTCCTTGTGCCTCCCTTACCTTTCCATTTTGGCATTTTCACTGCCTTCCTCCAATCTGTCAAGATTTCCCGTAACTACATTTACTGTCTTTTGTAAGAAATTCTTATGGGGGAGAAATAACCTGCCAGATAAAGATGTGACAACACCAAATGTAAGCGCCTTTCAGTCCAAACTTTACAAACACTGAAATATGATTAATGCACCTTCAGGAGCCAGTACTTCTCAACGGTGTGTAACAACCGACCGGCTTGTACAGTCATATGCATCACAGCTATTTGACATTCTCTACTTTAAGAAAAAAGGAAAACATCGACAGTACTTACTGTTACCAGTGAATGACAGCGGTTAAGCGGTTTTCACTGTTATATCCCTTCTCTTATTTTTTCTCAAGCTAAAGTGACAGCTAAAGTAAAAAAAAAGAGGAGTAAATAAATAAACGATTTTAATCGAACCGCAAGCGAAGAAGAAAACTATTCGAAAAGCTCCAGCCCATGATATACAAATCTTTCAGAATACCGTCCTCATATCTGAGGGTTGGCGACCACATTCTTCCAAGATACACGTTCTCAGGCTGTGGTGTTTACACTTAATTCTGTTCTTTATAAAATGGTCATTATTATACGTATTATCCGTTGCTTTATATGTTTGGTGTCTCTTGATATACATAATTAGGGAAAAGATAAGTCGTGGCGAATGTGTTCTCCGAAAGCGTAGACTGGCTTGTGACTTCGAGCCTTTATTTTTAACGTTTTTTTCCACTCGTAGTTTGAAAGTCAATATTCTCAAGCTGTTATAACTCTACAGACATTCATGATTAAAGTGAGCCGGAAACAGGTATCCTTAACAGTTATATATGGATTTATTTGCGATATATCAATAGTAATCGAACATGGGGGGAGGGAGTCTTTACTTAATATAGTCAGTTATAAAAAGACTAGATTTTTGAAGATCATGTTCAGACAGATTTATTTTAGATCTAGAAATACTGAATTGAAAGCTGCAGCTCGGGAGAAACAAATCCTAAACTATGGAAAACAACCAACATGCGCACAGGTAGACACACGAGAATGAATGAAGTTTGGTAAGGTCACACTAGATAATTCTCTTTCTTCTTCCATTTGGGTAAAGATTAGTTTTGTCAAGCATTTCTCACGGAGATTATGGTCATAGTTCAAATCACCACAAAACCTGTTATGGTTATTAAATTTCCGTTATGTCACAAAACGAATCTTCACCCACATTTATCCCGGGGCTTTGAATCCACGGCCGCAGCGGTGAAAGACAACTTGCAAAGAATGAATATGATAATTATTATTGTAATGATCATCGTCTTCATTATCAAGTCAATAAAACTGCCATTATTAACATCAATATCCCACCCTGACAACCATTTTCACCACTAACAGTGTTCTCTGGGTTCCTCATCCCACTGAAAGTCGGTGTATTGTTGTTTACATTCGTCCAGGGGGAAGAAACGCAAGAGGTTTTGTGATTTTAATAGGAAAAAATCCTAAATGTATAGACTTATGAAATGATACAAATAAATGCATTAATTTCATTATTAATTAATTTTCGTTTTTCAATTAATTTATATATTATAAAAAAATATTGATTTATATTTATGAACAATTATTTTTTAAGTAATCTTCCAATTTATATATTTAAAATATATATAAATATAAAAAAAAATCATAAAATACAACTGAGTTTAGTTACTTTCATAATTAAAGTTTCGGTCAAAAGTAGCGAGTGTGTGAGCAGCCTGAGGCAGCCTGCGGCGGCGTCGACTGAGAGACACAACACAAGTTATTACTGAGATAACTAACAGTATGTAACACGTAAGTCATAGTGACACTAGTAAAGTCTTAAAATGTCTTAAAATGACAGACAATTTGGTATTGAGTTTGCTTACGTAATAATGGACAAGCTCAACAAGGAGGCATCAGCGTAAACAAACTTGTGTCCAGTAGCAGTGACCTCGGCGTTACCCTCAGTAATCACTAGTGGACGATATAATGTTTAGAAGGTCCCACAAATCATTTGGGCGTTAGTACAATCTGTAATAGTCAAGTTAGGCTCGGGGGCGTAAAGTGCAGTGGTTCGTTCATGTTAAAATTAAGGTCGATAAAAGAGCTCCGCCTTCACCTGACCCAACATGCGACCCAGCCCACGCATGACGTCACAGTGTGAACAGGTCAAGAGGCTGCCCGGTTGTAGCCGTTTCTGTGTCAACAGGTGTCAAAATGCCCACTAATTGTGCAGTGTATGGGTGCAATTCTTTGTTCAAAAGAGGCGGGGAGATACGCTTTCATGCATTCCCTAATGATAAAAAACTAAAACGCAAGTGGGTTAACCTCTGCAAGAGAAAGGACTTCATCAATACTGCTACTGCTCGGATATGCAGTCGTCATTTTGAACCAACTGCGTATGTGAGAAATCTCAAATATGAATTACTTGGGGTTCCACCACCAAAATCACAAATAAAACTCAAAGAAGGCGCGTTACCAACACTACGCTTACCATCATCACAAGGTGAGTTGAGTTATTCAAAGTTGTGTCGATCAAGTCTCTTCTTTGGTGTAAATAACTAGCAATACTGAACATTTTGTAATAATAATTTGGGGTAAATATAGGGGCATCAGGCAGATCAAGGACCTCAGGGACGTTGGTCTTAGATCCAATTCCTGTGAACGCCTTCGATGCCTTTCTCGTGGCCGGCTAACCAACGAGCGCCGCCTAGCGTCAATGTCCTCCTGTGTGCTTGTGGTCAATGGTTTACCTGATGCTTTTTTATTTAGGTTGTGAACAGTTCCGTTTTCCTTAAATTTGGTCACAATAAGGTGAATTGATTTTGATGTTGGCGCTCTTCTTACGTTAAAAGGACAACAGTAGCGATGTTGGGTTTGTACCACAGATTTTGTTTCATATACAATTCGACGACTTTTACTTTTTGTGCTTTAGTGAAAACCATATTGTCGTAAACTCCCAAGTGTCTCCTTTAATTATCTGCAACCAAAACAAAAATATGTTAAATAATTACAATCACAGGTATTTAAAATTAGGTACTACATTTTATTGGCACACCCTGTATATACAAGGTACATACACTATTGATAGTTGAGAGTCTGAAAAAGTTTGCCCTGACAATCTTTTAACTTGTGAATTTTCCAACCTTTATCTGTGACCTCTAGTGGGGCAGGCATCTGCCAGTAATGTCCTTTGGTGTTTATAGATTTCTATTAAGTCACCCCTTGCCCATCTGTAGTACTGTGTAAGCTAGGCAGTTGAAGGTGTTCTAATTTCCCTGGATAACTGAGGTGCTGTAGTGCACAGTGGTGCCGTCTGTCTTTGAGGATGAGCATTTTAAATCAAAATCTGAGCACCTCATCAAGAAAGCTAAAGAATAAAATGTCAAAACTTAGAAAATAAAGACTTGACACTAGAAATTACAGTATACATTGTAAAGTTATTGCCAATTATAAAATTTTGGCCAGTGCATGACAAATTACATCACAGTACAGTATTACAGTATGTTTGTGTGAGTTTTGATATTAGCATAATGAACACAACAGGGAGGAAAGGAACTGTAGGTACTGTACTGGGTAATTGAGCACATGCCTGTAGAGGTAGTTATAATTTAAATACAGTACATAACTAAAATTGAAATGGTATTTTCTTCTTTTTCCTTTTCTTACCTGTTATTGCATGCTGTATATCTATATATTCTGCATCGCTCATTGCACTGACTGGTGTGTAATGTGATTGATTTAGTTTTAACTGATACCAAAACTTAATTTTCTTTATGTTAAAAAGTATATATTATTTTGTGAATTGGAATTGTGCAATAAAATATTTGAGATATCCCTTTGTAATGATGAGCAAATGGAGTGAAAAAGAGAATGGGAAGTAAAAGCTTAGGTCAGCATTTATTGCAAAAGTTTAGAGAAATCTTTTAAATTATGTTGTTACTATATATTTTGAAATGGATAAAATTATCGTTACGGTCATCCACCTATTTGGAAGTTGATTTTTTTCCTGATGATTTTTTATGTGTTTTGAACATCAGCAACTATCGGAAAAACATAATTTCATCCTAACCTAACCTAAAATTTGCTGGATGGCTGAAACGATAATGATATCATGAAATGTTCACGAACCTGAAATATTGTACTGTATAATTAAGTACAGTAGAATGATTGATAATCCCTGTGAAATAGTTTTGAAATTTTAAGTCACTGTTACTCAATGAGAAAATACATAAAGCAAATATATTATCCAATGATACTGAGCTATTGTAACAAACATATAAATTTCTTAGTAAATAAATGATGTTATCTTTTTAAATATAAGTGAGACTATTTCATAAATAATAAGGGACTGGGAAGAATTGTTAGGAGAATACAAGCATTCCTGTGTGTCTGAACAGATCCACTTCAGGTCCAACATGGTACCCCTGGCCATGGTCGGAAATTTCAACCTCTCGCAGTCTTTCGGCATAAATAGCATTTATTTAAGGAGTGAATAACATTTTGGAGGTTGTACATAAGCTGTCATGTTGACTATAGATGGTTGTCAACTTGTCTATAGAGTGGATTTAAATATTGAAAACTGTATACAAACCCAAAGTCTTATAAGAGTGTAATTTTATAGTAAATTGAAACATACTTATTTTTATTTTCAGATATTTCTGAATTTAGTTCAAGCATCATCAGGACCATGGCGGAAATTATTGACCTCTCAGATGATGACGTAAGTTTAGATGTGTCCGGCTAATGTATTATATTGCTGGTAAAGTTAGAGGGTGAGCTTATTTTCCTTCTTTCTGTGAGTTATAATTTTAATATCATTCCTTTAGGTTGGCATCAGATGTGAGTGTGTGTGTGGTGCTGTAGTGTGTTTTTCATGGTTGATGCTGTCCTTATCGACTAGCACTTGGTTTGACTCTTTAGGAATTAGTTCCCTTTGGCCCATGTTGCTGGGGATCTTGTTGGATCACTAAGTTATGAGGCATTTGTCTAAATAACTACTGTAGGGGGAATTGATTGCCGGAACTGAGGGCAACACCAGAATACTGTGTAGGAAAAGTTGGTTTATGTGTGTGTGTGTGTGATTGAATTAATTTAATACAAGATTTTGATACCTAAAAGTTAAGCTTAGTTATTGAATAAGTTCCAGATAAATTTTAATCCCTATTTTATCTCTAGGTTGTAATAGAAGAAATACCCAAAAGAAAAACGTCTTCTGGTGTGAAGAGGCCATTTCGCTGTTTAAACTCTGATTGTCGCACTGAGAAAGATTTAATTCGTGCTGAAGAATATATCCGTCGATATTTTGGGGTGCTGTCATATCCAAAGTAAGTTTCATTACTTTTTCATTGTAATGTACATATTGCCTTAGCTATTTTTTAAGCCATATTTATTGTAATATACTGTAGATGAGAACTTAAATTTTGTATTAGGATTTAGGTAGCCATTTAGTCACACAGAACTGACTAGAATGATCAGGACTTATATTGTACTGTACAGTACTATATGTATGAGAAAATTTTATCTTGGGCAGAGGTTCCCAACCTGTCGCTTATGAGCACCAGTGTTCATATAAGCATTGTAGAACACCGCCAGACTACCAGTGGTGCTTGCCAGCAACAGGTTGGGAGTCCCTTCTTTTGGCCTTCAAACTTGTTTTTTATACTTCCTCACATCACATCTCATGTCCCTAGTGTACTTAGGTTATATTGTGCTACAAGGAGCTACTTTTCACCTTTATTTTTTGCTCTTCCTTAAAATATGTAAAAAAAAATATGCCTAATTATGTGTAATATTTATTCTATATAAGACTAGTGACCTGTAACAATCATGAGTTTGTATTCCTCTTTAATTTTTAATATTTACCCCCCACCCCCCAAAAAAAATTAACACAGATGACCAGTATGCTTCTCAGTGAATTCATTGTGGGTGGAGTAGGTCATTTAGTTACCTCTAGTTCTCAGTGTTATGAGAGAGAACTAAACCCTCTGAACATTTGATGACTAATTAACTCCATATAGGAATCAATTCATAGTTTAATACCTGGTGAAGTTACTTCATATACTACTGTTGTATTTATTATGTCATCTTGCAGGAAAAAGCGAGTATGTTACAACTGCATGGGCGAGGCCAAGTCTCAACAAGATTCTTTGGTCGAGACTCTGCGTGCAAGACGACTACTGCTGGCGGAGAAGTTGCCACCCCCGAGAACGACTGTTGTGCTGACAGACTCTGACTCCGATCCTTCTGACAGTAAGTTTCAAGTGTATCTTGTTACCTGGTAGTAATTAACCACATAGTGGTAAACATATTTGTGCAGTTAAGCATTAAATCTTCTCCTTGTATCTTATCTATATTTGTCCTATGATTTATTTACACCTGATTATTATTGTTCTAATTCTCGCTCATCCATTTTATCCTTTCTTGTTTATCTATCTAATTCTCATCCATTTTTCTATATCATTGTTTTAGGTGGTACCCTCAGCGAAGAATCCGAGTATGAATATGAGTGTGACGATGGCAAGAGTCTTGAGGAAACCATCATTGAACTAACCCGGGAGTTGGGGTTGGATAGACAGATCACAGAAGGCACTAAGCATCTTGAGGAGCGACTCTTGGCCGTACAAGGTAACGATTTGGGTTATTACGGTCGTTTTTGGTCCTTGTTAATATTTTTTTATACCTTCTTCGTATTCATGTGCATTTTTTTATTGAAGAAAATTTGTGTCTGCTTATCGAATTTTTTCCTGCTGGTTGTGGAGGCCGATGGCAAAGGACGTGACATCGTATTTTGTAACTCAGTCTTCCATATTAGTTTCATTACATCAGATACAGTGCTTACCATAGTTGAGACTATTTTAAAGCGTGGAATTGTTATTCTCCACATACTGTAAATTCATTGTGCCATTTTGCTGTAATTTTAAAGTTAAATTACTGGTACAGTAGATGGAAGGGTTCGATAAATTTTGAAGTGAGCACTGTGACTCCTGTTGTCTTGGTAGGGTTGTCGAAATCCTTCGTCTGTTGTGTCATATTGTCTCACACAAAATCATTCAGATACTTTTTGGAGCGAGTGTACAGTATATGTCATATGCCATCTTTATAAAGAGTATACTGTATCTGAGATGTGCTGACCATCAGTCTTATGCACCAGGGTTAGTTAATTTTACAGTAATTCCCTGTTAAACTATACTCTATACTCTAGGGAAGATGGATTTGGATTATGAGAATTTTTCAGATTTTCTTGAGTGTGGTTCATTGGGCACGAAATAAAACTATTTATGGCCATTATATAAGAACATTTACAGTACCTATTAACCCTTGTACTATTATACAGGAAAAGTGAAACCATGCAAGCTTAGAAAATAACCATGAAACCTTGATGATGATTTGACGTAACATTGAACTCGGTAAACAAAGGCAGATCTGTTTTTTTATCATTTTATTAAATTGATTTTGATTAATATAAGTTTAATTTTTTGCAGAGGGTTTTGACAAATTACATACAGAAGAGTACTCAAAAATTGAAGCTGATCTTGACAATGTTCGCAAGGATTTCTACAACAACTTCCGTCCAGAAATTATGGTATTGTTGATTTATTTTTAGTAACATTAGAGAAACGTCCAATTTTGTGTTTTGTCATTTGCAGTATCTTTGTTTGGTAAAGCAAATGATACATGAATTCACACAAGTCATTTGGAATAAGATTGATACCTTAGTAAGAGAAGAAAGAGCAAGTTATTTCACTTATCTGTTGCCAAAAATAGCATGGGTAATTCCTTGATAAAAACAAGATCAATTTTTTTATATAAAGAAACAGCCTTTTTATGATGTATCGATCTTCATGAGTCACCTGCAAGGTTTACTCCCCCTGCACACCCCCTGGGTAGAGCCTGTCCGTGTTCTCTTGTAAACACATCCAGATTCAGATCCAATTCCATTTGTCTGAGAGGTAAGTGAGTACCCAGATCAGGAGTATGTGACTTGCATTGATCTCTTACACTCATTTCCATGCTTATGGTCAGACTGTCAGTACCTTTCATCTCATGTTGAGTAGATATACTTTAAAGGGATAAGTGGTTTTCATAATTTTCAGATTTTGTATATTATTATTACAATGTCCTGGCATATGCCACTTTGTTTTAGTTACATTTAACCTTTAATTAGACAAGGTGAAGGTTTTGAAGTTGACCTTCAGCTTTTTAGTGTATGCCATGCCATAAATTTGTGCAGTTGGTGGATCCAGATGTGAATTTGGATTTATCTACCAGGTAGTTGGAAAGGCTGCATTTTTAGTTTACTAACAGCATTTTGTTACAGTGGCAACCTGCTCTGGATATTGGGCCATCAAGCACCATCTTACAGCAGGATGGGGTGAGTGATGTTTCCTCTCTTTGTGCTTTATTCAACTCAATAATTTTTTATGTCCAGTTAACAGTTTTTGCTGTAAATATTACTCTGTGTTACCCTGTTGACAGTAGTCTGCTACCATGTGAAAATACCTATACTGTACTGTATTTTTTATAATGGGTAATTAGCTAAATATTTATGTATTTTTATCGTGTAAATTCATTTAGATATGTTCATGTGTAATTTTAAATTAATTGGTTGCACCATTATTGATCCCTTTCACTACCAATGACTTACTTTAGGTTGCTGGTTCACTGTTTTACTTACTCAAGATTCTCTGATTATAATTCAAAGAAATTGTAAAGATGATTATACATAGATATTAAGTCAACACCAGAGAATATTTAGTAAGATCTTATTCACTTTGTGTTCTGATTTATCTTTCTACTTTATGTTTTCTTTCCAAAGACCGGAGAGGTGATTGCAGAACCATCTGTATATTTCCCCACTGAGAACCTGCCTCCAGTTGGACCTCTGCATCGCTGGGAATTACAGCCCGATGAACTGGTGTTCTCCATGAAGTACTCCCTCTTTGCCCGCTGGGTCCAGGCACAAGTTATCGAGGTGGAAAAACGAGAAGTCAAGGTAAGGGTTAGTAAAAAAAAACTTTTTAATGTAATCTTCCAGTTTTGTTAAATATTGAAGCTTTTATATTTTAATTAATGTTCAGTTTAGTGAAAGGCTCTTATTATGGAAAGTTTGCTATATTTTTCAGAATACAACTTACAAGATCCGTTACAACCGTAATGCCAAAGGTTCAGGTCTTCCAAGGGTCATGCCCGGTCGTCAACTCGCGTATATTAATCCCTGTGCGACTCGTATCCCAGTTGGCACTCGTGTTATAGCGAAGTACAGAGATGAAGACCCCAAAAATACTACAATCTCTGGTTCATTTTATGTTGGTGTGGTGGCTGAGATTCCTACTGCAGCTAATAAATACAGGTGACTTCTCCTTTACCACATGTATGCCTTATCTAGTCTGTTTTACTGTATTTCACACCTAAGAATGATATGATACACTATTTTAATGAGTAATGTGATAAGGTTTGTTAAAGAACATTTATTCATCCTTGACCACACATACATACAGTACATACACACATGAGGGAAAAGATACTACTGAATATAGGTTAAAAGTCAACCATGCTGGGACTGAAATAATTTATTTTTTTCATATATGGCACAAGTACTGTACTGTATTTCTTAAGAGAATCAGTCATGACCTGGTACCATATGTCAATATTATTATAGGAACTTAACTGTTGAATTGAATTGAATTGAAACAGTTTATTTAGCCAGAAAAACACAGATACAGAGTGGATGATAATAACAATATTAACATGGCTGAACCAGTTGAGAGCCTGAGCTCTCTTTGGTGTAAATAAATGAGAGGTTAGGTGGCAGAGAGTGATTGCAGATACTTAATTGGAGGAAAACCCTCAAGTGGAAGACATTGCACAAGGAAGTTTGGGGACATGATCATGGTATATTGTAAGTGTGAGTTGATGTACAGCAACCATATTATCAAGATGAAGTTTTGTTTAGGCTACTCTGCAGTTTGGTGGAACATTGTGTGAGACACTGTATATCATATGAACAAGCAATGACAAACTGATAAATGTTTTGTCTTTTCAGATATTTGATCTTCTTTGATGACGGATATGCCCAGTATGTACTTCACTTTGACATACGAGTTGTAACTGAAAGCTCTGCTTGCCCTTGGGAGGATGTATCCTCTGACTCTCGGGAATTCATCAAGGAGTACCTGCAAATGTACCCAGAGAGACCCATGGTACGCCTTCAGAAGTGGAACTACGTCAAAACAGAGTGGAATGGTGATTATTACATTTACATATTTTAATGTTTAGACGGAGTATTTAATTTTTGACTTGTAGAGTTTTAGTGATCATGCCTGAATACAGTATGACTTAAGAAATCTGGATGTGTTAGGACTGAGACATTGATTGATTTATGTCATCCATTAACAATACAAATCTTTTCTAACAGGAAGATGGTGGAAGGCCCAAGTCAAGGAGGTTGATGGGTCACTAGTCAAAATGTTCTTTCCCTTGGATGGACGGTCAGAATGGATCTACAGAGGGTCGACTCGACTAAGTCCACTCTTCAACAAGAAGTTGAATATTCAGGCACAATCTGAACAGCCACTAAGAACCATCAGGAGACGTACGGCAGCCATCCCAGGAAGGGTGAGGTTTTTTTAGAGAGAACTTTTGCTTAAAGATCGTGTGTAACAAAGGACTCCTATAATACAAAATACATGAGTTCCTTATTGATATTCACAGGTCACTTGTCGGTTCAACTCTTAAGGTCTGCATCAATATTCTCTTTTCCAGTTCTATTCCCTGTGTGTGATAAAAGTTTAATAATCATGTACTTTATATAAGGAAACCTCCTGTGTTAACTTTCTTAAAGGTTCAGGTACATCATTTTTATAGATCTCATGAAGTTTAGGATCCCTGCTTTCTTGCACCTGATAAATAAACTCCCTAATTCTAACCTAACTTATCCTATCCTATTCCTTCCACATTGCATTGAGGTGTTTAATCATCAGGTGAAATAAGCAAAGGTTCCTCATCTTAAGTGAGATCCAATTTCTCTGATAAAAACTCATTTAAAAAAAAAAGCAAATGTATGAAATCTTAGAAGTTGGTCGCTCTGTGTGACATGTACAGTATAGCATTAAATTTACACCATTCCTGAAGTTTGTTGGTTCATAGTATTTACACAGTTCCTGAAGTACTGTGTAGAGAGCATATAAGATATCGGCACAACTTTGTTGTGGGTGAGATTCAGCCGTTACACCTCTGTTCTTCAGTAAGTCTTTGTTTGACTGTGAATTTCACCTGTAAGTTTAGTCTTCCCAGTCTATTACACATAAGGATTAAAATGTAGTAAATTTTCTCATTCATTCTGCAATTTTACAGATACTGTATATATTTTCTATTTTTATCTTCCACTATACATGTTATTTATCTTTATTTTTGTACCCCGTGTAGCTGTTTCTCATATTTCTAAACGTGTTACTTACAAATGGAATAACAGGAGGGTTAAATTCCAGGCTGTGGTGGAGTATGGAACGTTCGGTCAAGGCCAAGACCCAGACGCAGCTGTGCCTGGTAAATTTGTACAGCCTCCTGGTGTTGGTAAGTAAATTAAGACATGCATTTCTATTTACAGTATTTATTTATTTATTTTATTCATTTATTTATTTATTGATTTTGAGTATAATAATTCTTTTCTTGACAATTCCTTTACTTTTAAATAATCATTTAGATGTGACCGTCGTGTGAGCAATACACGGGTTGAATAACATGCTAATGATGATGATAAATATGATACTTAAGATGGTCCAGTGTAAGAAACAGGGAATTGAGATAAGAGATATGGAACTGAACAAAGATTTAGGGAGGGAATGGACCAGGATTTGTTAGGGTGGTGGGGATACAGAGAGAGAATGGGAAGTGAGATATCAGTGTGAAGAATGAGTGTGTCAGAGGGAGAGGAGGATGACCCAGAAGGTGGGGAAAAGGGTAAGGTGGAGGAAATGCCAGAAGTATGTGAGTGGATATGCACGTCCAAGTATCGAGAGTGCATGTGAGTGATTAAACAGGATGATAATGACTGGTTAATGGAGTTTTCAAAGCAGTTAGAGTGAATGGATGATGACACTTGAAGGAAGAGTCTTAGATTGAGATTGACTTCCACCTTGCCACAACATAGGATTGAAAAGAAAAATTATGATAAAAGGAATGTGAGGTAATAGATATATAAAATAACCTTAAGAGAAGGAAATATTTCACCAGGGTAGACTGCATAATTCTCTCCAATCACTTACATGTAAGGAGGTAAAGAAATGATAGGAATTCTTTTGTGTGAGAGAGGGAATTCGACATTGTCCAGAGTTATGGTCTCTTGGACATACCATAATGCCTCACAGTGGAGAGAATTGGCTGCTTACAAATTGCATATAGTGTTGTGAAATAGAACTGCTAATTATTTGCCTCTGATACTTTTGATTATAATGGATATTTATATGTTGCGGTTACAGAAACAACTGGTGAGAGGAGGTCTGTTGCACGAAAGAGTACATCTTCTCGACCAGGCACACCACCTAAGGAAGTACAAATCAGAGTGGAACAAGAATCCAAAGGCTTCACAAATGTAAGTTGTAAATGAAGGTGTTCACTCAAGATATAGAAAAGTGAGATACCTAACTGAGTATTTTCCTGAAGGTCCTTAAGTACTTGATATTGATATACAGACATATTATCTTATTTAGGAGGTGTTTGAGGAAACTGTGTGGATGCTTGGTTTTCATTTCAGGCTGGGAAATTACCTAGCCAGAACTGTGTTGACATCTTGTATTCTCACTCACTTACCACTTTCATTTAAATTTAATCATATAGTATTGGTATGGAATATTCCCATTACAGTAGTATATAAATTCTAAGCCACAATAGAATATGACTAAGAACTTTTAATTTGTCAAAGTTTTCAAAATGCACTGCCTCTTACTCTTAATGTGCAGTTTGAATTAAAATAGGTCTTCATATGTAAATGCCTTTACTTTTATATATCATAGACTTCTGTTTCTCATGATTTGTCTTTCCCAACAGAAACATTCTTTCCTGGAAAGGATTCTAAAGTTTATCTCACACGTGTGTGCAGCCAAGTGCCTTGGTGCTCAGGGAGACAGTATGGATAAACACAAAGGCCTTTCACCTCTCCTCTACCCACTCCTGTTTTCTTGGCACAGGTAAATAATAAATATACTTATCAGCACGAGTTAACATTGCTCATTGGTGAAAGCAATTTGGGGAGTTTTATGATTTGTTGGGTAAGTGAAGTGGGTTTGTTGGGAAGAGGGGGTTAGTTCCCAGTTAATGTTGAATTACATTAATGATGCATAATGTTGGTATTAGTTTTCTGTGTTTTCATGGATGGGATAATAAGGGAAATTATTGAAAGAATAAGAGAGAGATAGGTGCAAGTGTGGCAAATAATGACATAGAATGCAAGTAGGAAGTGAGTCAGTTGCTGGTTGCTGATAACACTGCTAGTGGGTGATACAGAAGAAAAGTTGCAAGTGTCGGTGAACAAAAGTGAAAGTACAGTATGTTTAGCAGGAGAAATTTTATAAAGAATGTCAGCTAAAGAAATTTAGATGAATAGAGTAGGGAGGCAGAGAGAAATGAATGTCATCTTGAATGGAGATAGAATGGAGGAAGTGAGATGTTGAAACAGACATCTGGTAGTGATTGTATCTGCAAATAGAACTGAGAGTGACATACTGAATTACAAAGTTGTGTGGGAAAAGAAAGTGCATTGAGAACTTTCTTGAAAATTTTGATTTATATGGTTACTTACCTTCACAGACAAATTGTGAAACAGCGTCGCAAGACTACCTCCAAAAACGAAGTATATTATGTAGGACCGTGTGGCCGGCGTCTGCGCTCCGTAGAGGAAGTATTTCGTTACCTCCGAGAAACAGAATCCAGACTGGAGATTGACTGCTTTACTTATGAGTTGTCTATTGATGTATCTCATGAGTGGGAGCCATTTAAACAGATTTTGAACATTGAGGTGAGTATACAACACATAACTGTAGCAAGGTCTAGCATGTAGCTACTTGTATGGGTTGAATTTAGGGACATTTCTTTCTATGTTGGTTCTTTTCAAATGTCTTCAAACTCTGCACAGTTATCTAATTGTGTAGTGCAGAGTATCCACTTTTTGTACTCCAGCAGTTTTTCAGGACATAAATTAGAACTTTGCCATTATGGTACTCCACCCATTACTAGTAGTCTCAGTTAAATTACTCATCACCCGCAAATCAGTTTCTTCCCCTATTCAGATGTGGTGCCACAGGAAAAGTCTGGCTCCTTTCTTGCTGGCTTTTCAAGTGTGCTGAGAGTCAATTCTCACATGGATGTGTGAGTGAATTTCTGCTAAGATTGCTGTAGTTACAATAATTCTCATGCATAAGGTATGAGAATTTTAAGGCTAGTAGGATAATAATTATTTCATATATTGTACAGGTATACACTGAAATACTGCAACAGGACTTAACCTAAGGCCACTCATGTCATCTGGCAAAACACACCATGATTAGGCTTTTTTTCCCCTGAGGTTAAGTGTTTGGTTATCCTTGACCATTCAACATGAAATTCACTGTATTGAATTTTAGTTGTTGAGAGTGTAAATTTTGCTGGCCAATTCATTGTCTTATCATGTAATATCTTATTGATTTCTTTTCAGGACTTGTCTAAAGGTGAAGAAAATGTCCCAATCTCATGTGTGAACTCCCTGGATGATACTCCTCCTCAACAGCTAACGTACTGTAATGTACGTCTCCCCACGGAACATGTACCTCTGAATTTAGATCCTGAGTTTCTGGTTTGTTGTGACTGCACTGATGACTGTCTGGTGAGTTTGTGAAAGTCATGGTTTGGATTCTCAATATATTTTTAGACATTCTTTTCTCTGAAGTTATTAAGGACCATTAGGCTGTCATAGCTTGGGACTAAAATTTAGTTTAGTTTTGTGGTAGCTTAGAGAACTGCTGTTGCTTAATGATACTAGTAAAGTAAACCCACGCTAATAATATGAGGTTTCTGTACACATTGATCTACCTCTCACCAAAGTGGAAGAAGAATAAAGATACTTAGATGACGAGACTGATAGACTTTAATATGGCTTCGGAGTTGTTCTCACTTGGTTCTTCTTGTTTGCATAGTCACTAGTGAAATGCTGAAAAGGAAGTAGATATACTAAACTCTTGCACTGCTATGGTTGATGTAGGATAACTAATTCTCTCTCTCTCTCTCCAGGACAAATCTAAGTGTTCTTGCTGGCAGCTGACGATACAGGGTACTCGCATCCTGGAGCGGCATGAGAACGATAGTGCTGGTTATCACTATCGCCGACTGTTTGAACAAGTTCAGAGTGGTATTTATGAATGTAACTCAAGGTGAGTTTATACAGGCAGGTATAGTACAGTAAATAGTTTTTAGAAATATCTCTTGTGTCAAATTGTACTTTGATATTGGAGAGCCAAAGATAACATAGAAATTCAAAACTTAAAATAGACTGGCATGAAGTGTATCAATAATGTTGAATACTCTGTAATTATAAAACCATAATAAGGTTTAGTTTTTCAATTTATGTAAAAGGCGATGGGGAAAAGTGTTCTGAACAACTTCTGAATGTAATAGAAGAGAGGGAGGTGGAGTTATCTTTCTTGTGACAGGGAGGCGTGGAAAATGTCAAGATGGAAGAGGAATAAAATGGTAAAGGAAACACTGTTGAGACGAGATGTAACTAAGATTAATGATGTTGATAAGGAACTTACAGTGGATGGAATCAGTAGAATTTCTCAGGTGATCTGGTCTAAGCACTTCGTAACTGATGTCAGATATGATGATCAGAACATCTTATGAGGTCTCACAGCTAAATCCTCAAAAACTTTCTTCTTCTTTTGCACATCATCATCATTTCACAGGCATTTTCCTTGCTTGTGTGGGTTCCTTCTTAACAAGTTGATATCCTCTGGGACTCTTGTATGAAAGTGAAGGATATTCTGTTTAATTTTAGATCCCAGTCACAAGTTAGCGCTCAAGCTTATGGTAACAACCTCAATACTTCTGCTGGCCATATACAGTACAGTTGCTCAATGAATAAATAAAGTTGGGTTTCAGGATCGGTCCCCCATTTTGGGGAATGTTCCAAAATGTCAGTACAGTATACTGGACACAGCTGGATCTACAAAACTCACTCCTCAAAGGATCAAAGCTGATGTTTAGGTCTGAAGCCACCATGGAGATGTAGGTGGTAGTGTTAAGTACAGTAGTAAATAAAGGGAATTTGTAAGTGATCCTGTGGGGGGTGGGGGGGGGAGGAGAGAAAGATAATGGCAATCTGAAGCTAAGGTAATACGTACAGAGAACGTAATGGACAAAGTCTGTTATATTATTTTCGTGTTATAACAGAAGGAAAAAAAATAGTGACTTCTCATTAGCATGTTTAAATTTTTGGAATAAAGTGTGCAGTACATGATGATTATTAATTGCAGTGAACTTCTTTTAACTACAGATGCAAGTGCAGTAGCCATTGTTTGAACCGTGTCGTACAACACCCGCTGAGATTAAAACTTCAGTTATTTAAGACAGCGAGACGAGGTTGGGGTGTTCGGACACTCCACGACATCCCGAGAGGAGGTTTTATCTGCGTCTACGTTGGCAGGATGTTAAATGAAGCTATTGCTAATGAGGTATATATTTTCACTCTTTAGTCAATACCATGTTTATGGAAGATCAGAACCGTTAAAAAAATGTTGGCTTCATTTTATAAACTTTTCTTGCCATTTTATTATTCCTTTTCATAATTTTTATATTTACTTTTTTCTGCTCTCATTGTACCTTATTCACATGCAGTACACAGACTCCAAGTTTTCTTCTGGTTGGTGATATTGAAACCCTCAGTATTAGCAGCTTACATGCATTTCACATTTGTTGCCTTTGGTCATTAAGTTTAACGCCTTTTTATCAGTCGAAAAGTGTGTACAGTTGTGTCATCTAACATGTTCACACTGCACCATTTGGCTGTTATAGGTCAGCCATCTTGGAATTATCTTGTCAATTCACACACCCAGTTAGGCAGTCAAGGAGAATATTCCAAATATTAAAAGATTATATGAAAATCAGTTGAGAATAATTTAAGGGGAATAAATCCTTATATGAGGAACTAAATCTCTTAAAATTTGCCAGGAAGGAAAAATAAATGGGGGAGATGACTACTATGCTGAGCTGGATTATATTGAGGTGATGGAGAATGCTAAAGAAGGATATGAAGAAGAGGCAACCAATCCTGATGATGATAATGGAAACAATTACCAGCCTGATGATAGAAATTTGGGTAAGTGCTGATTTAAGTACTTCTAAAATATTTTTCAGCGATCTTAAGCCACCCATAGGACAAGAGGTAAGCACTGTATCCACTGGTCGGTGTGGTAAAGATGTATGTTGGGCATAAAACTTATGTACAAGGAAGAAAATAAATGGGTAAAATCTCTAACCAGAATACAAGATATTGTATGGGCACAGGAACCTGAACAGCAGTGGGAATGCCATATTGCTGAAAGAACAGGTGAAGGAGGTTCTCAACTGGATGCCATGAGATTTAAAAAAAGCGGAAAAAGAGAAGGCGCTAGATGGATAGATGAAATCAGGAAATTTGCCGGTCCTCAATGTGCAGAAAAGGCTCATGACTGGAGATTGTAGAAGCTTAAGGGGGAGAGGCCTTCATCCACCATTGGATATATCCCTGCCCTTGCACAACTGACTACAGACCAGCTCGTGCATTTCATTTTGTCATAGAAAATTCTCTAAGAGATAATTTCTTGACTACAGGATCGGACTCCAACGAAAGTGATGGTTTCTACAGTGAGAATGAAGTTGACAACCCCAAAGAGGATCACGACTTTAATCAGCCATCACACATGAGAAAAGTTGGAGTTGCAAAGCGGGAAAAGTCTGCTCGTCTTCAAGAACGTGCCAAGCGCAAGAAAACTCTACTACCAGATATTGGTACGTAATACTGACCACAGTGGAGTCGCGATAATTTTCAAAATACAAATTCACGTTCATAAATTCGCGGGTACTGTACTACCTCTTTTATTTTCGCGGTCGAATGTTCCGAATTCACGTCTTGTTTATTTACTTAAGAAACCATAAAAATTTTGGAAATATCATTTAAATGCTCTTATGTGACATGATATAAAGAAAATATAATATAAAACTATAAAATAAGGAAAATGTGAAGTGGGAAGTGAATTCTGTGTGGGAAAGGTGGTGGGAGGTAGGGCTGGTGAGTGGCTGGACTGAGAGGACAACTCCCTTGACCTCTTTAACACATCATTATGCAGTTTCACCATACTTCCCATAGTACTGTATATACTCAAGTATAGTGCGAGTATTTATGATCAAATTTTTATGCAAAAACTATACATATACTGTATGTGTAGTATTTTTGAGTGATTAAAACTCATGCATTTCTTTGGATCGTTTATGGTGAAAGATAGCTGCGTGGTACAGTACAGTACATGTACACAGTAGGGTGACCCTACCAGTAAGCTCCTTTAACCTGGGTTTGCTTTCCATACCTTTAGATTCTTTCTTTATGTTGTTACACAAAGAGCAGAACCTCATTCACTATACAGTATGCCACTTTAAATCTACAAAACCTGTTACAAATGAAGATTTGTGGATAATTTTCTTTTTGTTTGCTTCTGTTTACATCGCTGGTGGCATTGTTGCCAACATAGACTCATCACTGTAGTCACATCCCCTTAGCCCTTTTTGCACCTAGGCTGAGCTGTGAGCTATGTTATAGTTATTTTTCAGTTCATAATTTTGGGTTTATGTACGTAATTTTCATATTTTTTTACTCGGTTACATGCAGAATGTGCAGTGAAAAATGAACGAACTAATTATCATACAATAAAATAACATAACTTCGTATGCAACAGCACGCTCAGCGGGTAAAGGGTGGGGTCAACAGAGTGTGGGATCTTAGCTGTTCTGAGCTGTTTCCCGTGTGTAGTGAAATGATTGACAAATACTTCATCGCCAAGCAGCCAAATGACAATGCCATATTTTATTTATTTATTTTTTTATTTATTCTTTACATTTAATGGAACAGTACAAGTACTGAATTATATTATTTTATAATATTCCTCACAGTTGAATATCTTATTCATAAAACATTTTGATAATATCCACCATAATGTGAATACCTGTACAGTAATTACAGTACAGGATGTACTGGTAATAAAAAATATTTAAATTTTGGTGCCTTTACTAAAGTTTATTTATACAGTAGGGTATAATAATAATATCCTTGGAAATTAACATTAATTGGGAGCATTATAAAGGGACATCCGACCATTATTATACTGTATATCTCCCATGGCACTGGGGGGAGGGAGAGAGGCAGTGTCCCAGCTGGGGGCTACACTAACTTCAATAATTTTTTTTTTATTTCATTACTTTTTATATGTTTTTGTTATATATGCCTACAATATTAAGTTTTGGTGTTACAATATACTGTTAAAGCTACTCTTAGGGATGAATCTAGCAAAATTTATGAATAGGAGTTGGTAACTCTGGTGGGAATTCAGTTTCAGAGTTGTTAACACTGTTCATTGCATCAGCTTTTGTGGTGGTGGTCAGAGCCAAGAAATGTTGGTGAATCTGGTGTCTTGCTACAAAATATGTCTAGGATTATACCTGGTGTTTCTTAAAAACTAGAGTCAAATTATACACAAAGTACGTGAAAAAATCAGTACTGTATTTTTTTTTCCCCCAAAATCAAGGTTCACGTTATACATGAGATAGTCTTATATATGAGTATATACTGTACAGCACTTAGGTTCATTTGGAGCCGGGTTAATAAAACAGTCTGATTAAATAATCAATTTTATGAGAATAAAAAAATCCCACACTCAACCCCAGATGGGCTATTGCGTCGTATTAGTTCCCAGTGCTTTGTTTATGGAATGCGATTGGTTGACCAGCGAGGCGCCACCAGTCCCATCCAGTGACATGCTGCTTGTCTCAATGTTGGTGTATTGGTGTCACCCAGAGGATGATTATGAGAGAAGGAACTGTATGTAGTGTAGAACTACTTTTTGTACAGTATCTTTTGATTTATTATGTACAATGTTTTGTGTTTATTAAAGCAGTTTTGATACAGTTTGTATATTTGTTGGCATCCAGAACCAAATTACTGGTAATTATTTCCATTTAAATCAATTAAATTATAATTCACAATATGATAATTCACGGTCTTCTGGAACCTAACCCACGAATTATTGCGACTCCACTCTGTTCTGCTTGTAGACAAGGTCAATGAAAAAGAATGTTTGAATTTTAATATACAGTATAACCATTTAAAATCAGGACATACTATTGCAATGCCCCTGTATAATACTGTAGCGCATTTTAGCCCTTGTACCCTGTACCTCCGACTATTACTGTATCATAATAATACTGACATCTACTTCATGTTCTTTTGGCTGTAGCTGAATTGAACATTTTTTTTTTAATCAGCTACTTTTTTTTTTTAGAAACATATAAATATTGTTATTATAAAACAATATATATTTGTTTTATCATTTTCCAATGCATTTTTGTTTTAAACATACAGTATGTACATGTATATGTTAGTTTACTGTAATTAGTATAAAACAGAATATATTTATTAGTTATTTTTATGCATGTGCAGTATGTATTTTACTGTATATTTTGTTTAATGGTGACTGTCACTTGTATAGGTAAGGAAGATGGTAGTGGGTCAGGCTCGGCTGCTGCCTCAGATGAAGACAACAATAAAAAAAACAAGAAAAAGGAAAATGGAAAAAGTCAAAAGAAGAGAGCAGAAAAGGAAGACAAAAAAGATGATAATATGAATAAGAAGGAGGAGGAGAAGGAAGAAGAGAAAAAGTCTAATGAAGCGGCGGAGGAGGAGAAAAGAGACGGGTCAGAGTCTTCGGATGGTTTAGATGATCAATCAGATGAGGGAGAAGATGAGGCTGGTAAGAGTAGACAGTGGTAACGTTAATGTCAGCATAGAAGGAAGTAAAAAAAAGTCATATGTTTTTGCTCTAAGTTTGCCAATAGTAATGTATATTAATAACAGTATTAAAAAAATGAATACCGTACCCACTTTGAGATACTGTATCACTAGGAGTTAATTCGTTTCTTTTTGAACTTACATATTTATATTTTTTTTTTCCTAGACCTAACTGAATATATTCACCCCAAAGTCAAAGTATGGAAGTTATTTTGTTTGCTAGAGTCAACCCATTAACTGCCCGTCTTTCTTAATCTAATTAATGGATGTTTTTCTCCCTAAGTGATTGCCTGAGAAATCTTTTTTTTTTTCCTGCAAATCTGTTTCTTTCCCCGTGGACATTATGACTCTCCTGGTAACCCATACAAAATATCTTTAAACCTAGGGTAGTTCTTTACTAATTTACACCTTCAGTGAAGCATTAATCCTTTTATCTCTGCCCTGATCTTTCCCCAATGATGCTGTGTGAGGGGCTGAGGTAATCCTGCCTCTGGTGCAATTTATTATCAGTTTTCCCGTTATTTTTGTCAGATGAGAAACAGCGGCGGCCACAGACTTTTGTACCGAGTCAGTTATTAGCCTCGGCCAATGTGGTTAGACCAAACCAAAGTGTCCGTGATTACTTTGGCAAGGATGAAGCTGTATACATCATGGATGCCAAGCACACTGGCAACATTGGCCGCTTTCTCAATGTAAGTATGTTATGCACCTTGGGGTCTATGTTTATCACCAAAATCTTCCAGATTGGTTTATAGGGTCACTAAATTGACAATTGTGCCCATCTCTGGAACATAGTAAACAGGTAATACAGAGCTCAAAAGCCTTAGTATCCTGTAACTTATTAATTTTAATTTCCATGTATTCCACATCCACAACATTCTCCTGCAGCATAGTCCCGGCAGAAACCATTGATTTGTGTTATACGGAGCTCCTGGGAAACCAGTGTTAGATATACTATCTAAGGTGTTCATCAAAGGGATTCTTTTATTAAAAAAAAAAATTCTTCACAAATCAAAATGCTGATATTTTCAGCCCCTTGGTCATAATTTTTGTAACAAATTAAATATATATATATTACAGAGTTTTTAAAGTAACATGAAGAAAATGTGCATAGTTAATTGATTGATAATGCTTATTTTTCCCCAGCATTCCTGTGAACCCAACGTGTTTGTCCAGAATGTCTTCGTGGATACTCATGACCTTAGATTCCCCTGGGTTGCATTTTTTGCCATAAGTAACATCCGGGCAGGCACAGAACTGACCTGGGATTACAACTATGAGGTTGACAGTGTCCCGGGCAAGGTCAAGTACTGTTACTGTGGGGCAAGAAAGTGCCGAGGAAGATTACTCTAATGTGTTTTTCTGATACTGAAGCTCGTTAAAAAAAATAAAAATACATAGCAGTGTATCTCCTGTGGTGCTTGAAGTATTATTGAAGATTAAATTAACACTGTATAATTAATCATTTTGTTCAGCCTCAAGAATCTACAATGCTTGAGACTCAACTCTCCAGATTTCTGATTTTTCTGGATACACTTTATGTACTTATAGGCAGCCTTACTGTTGGCAGGTTTTTTTTAACTAGTTTTCAATCAGTTTTGAAACTGTTTGGGTTTTTCTGTAATCATTGGTCCAGAAATAAGACTGTTGTTGGCAATACCACTCACACATCACTTTATCATGGTCCACAGATTTTGTAGTGTTGATACTCAGAAATTCCTTTGTTTGTGTCACTTTCAGCTTGCACTTTATTTCCTAGAGTAATCACTTGGCATTGATTTCTTACTAGATGCCATAGTGAGGGTAAGTTAAATGTGAAATAAATAAAAATTCTTGGAGGTACTGTGAGCTTCCTCCTGCTGAAGGTTGACGAGGACTGGAACCTCTCAGAATATCTAAGATGGGCACGCAGTTGGAAATCAGGAAGCACCACTGATGTCCTACACCCACTCCTTCTGAAACTGTCCTTTAAAATTTCTGAAGATTTTTCAGAGGTCGAGAACAGCAGGAATCATGATTAAATTTTATTTTGTTATAATGTTTGAAGAATAATGTGCGCTTAATACCTTTACTAATGTGCACTGACAGATTTCTAAATGGCAGGTTGGGGGAGGGGTGCACTTGTAGATCCAACTGCCAGTAGGGTGTTCAGTTATTAAAGAACATTAAAACACCCAGGCTTTCATGTTAGAGGACTAATGATATATAAAAGATTCAATATAAACATTGTATTTCCTTTAATATATTGTAGTGCCCCCTCATACCCATCAGTCCTACTGTATTATTGCAGTATTTTGATATTTTTATGAGCAAAATAGGAGGAATTTTAGCATGACTGTTCATTGCTACAAATTTTCAGATATAAATATAAATTTGATTGTCTTCATTTATACCACAATAGCTAGTCCTATTTTGTCCAAGATTTATGAAACTTCCAAAAATAAAGTAAATCCTTTTTAAATGCAGTTTATTTGCAAGTTGATATACCTCATTATAAAATGAAAGTTTGATCTGTACCAAGTGTAAAGCTAAAAATATTTTCCAGAATTATTGCCTCAAATGATTTTACAAGGTTGGTTAGATATATTTTCTGGTCATACCAAATATGTGGCTTTGCAAATGGTCACTAGTTCAGTTACCAACTGGACTGGAACATTGGGTTACCCAATATGTAAACTATACAGTACCCTCATGCACTCGACAAATTATTACACCATCAGGTGCACAAGCCAATGGGGGTACAGTCCTTCAGTGAACTAGCATCCTGCCAAGGAGATGGAATACAGTACCCCACCAGTTTGTGAATGCTAGGAATTAGATCAGCACCTACCAAGCAATATTGCATCGTGGCAGGAAAACGTGCTTGGAAAAAAATTACTTTGCGAGATCACACTTAAAAAAACAATATTTCATGTTAAGTTTTAAGAATAGGTACAATTGGCCACAAACCTTAACCTGAAATATTACAGTACCTTATTACTCTATCTGCTTTCTCCAAAATCAAAGGAATTCTACCTTGGCCAACTCGGCAACCAAAATTCACAAAAATAATTTTCTTATTCTCATTTGTTCTCAAGCCAAGGTGAGCTGTGACCGTTGTCAGTGAATTGCTTTGCTAAAATCATTGCTTGTTTTACTGGCTAATACCTGACCTGCAAATACTGCTGTTTACTATTAATTGTAATGAAAAACTTTGTATCCCAACACATGCTTTATAAGTCGGAAAAAGAGTAGATAACAAATTTAGAACAATTTTAAAATACTGTATAACTGAATAACCAACACTCAACCTTCCAATAAGTTTTGTGAAATGGTGTGCCAGTTTTAGCTCCCCAATGGTGGGACTGTATAGTATTTGTTACTTGTACAGTATTTAGACATTTGACCTATGGAATTACTGTTACCCCTGTTTATCCATATTGTTTCTACAATACCTGTATTTAGTAAGTTAAACTCATGATTAACAATATCACTAATGCTAAACAAATTGAGTATTGTACTGTACATGATACTGCAGCTCCAAAGAAAAAATCACTCAGACTTATAAATATCACCAATGTGGACAATACCTTAGCTAATGATGGAAGAAATGATAATGATACAAATATTGGTGTCTGTACTTGGCTAATAAGGGAGTGAGCACCATTCTGAGGTACAGTACATTCAATGTTCTCTTTGAAGAGTCATTGTACAGTCACAGATTGTGATCATTCATAATTCACATACGACATGTGTTCTTTACTTGTGGTCATCCACTATCAAAGTTTTACTACTTATAGTCTCAAGATATCTGCAAGGTTCAAGTTCATGATACAAATACTATACAGTAAATATGTACAACCCTACCATTTTACGAGAACAGGAATTGCAGTGTTAATTTGAAATAAATAGAAACCCTCTGTAAAGATACTTTCTGGAACAAGTGTATACACCTACTGTTGAAGAAATGAAGGGTCATACAGTACAGTATTTGAAAAACCAGCAACACATATTTCTGAAATGTTTAGGGATGAAGACCAGTGGTTTTTAAATATACATACCTGTATATACAGTGAAGGGTCATTGGTGACCTGTATCATTTAAGGATTTTAAAATTTAAATTTTTTATTGATATAGGGAAGTTAGGCAGAAAGTTTGCAGGTTAAAATCTGCTGAGTATTGGTGTCCACTGTATCAGGTGACAGGATTAGTGTGGGGTACTGCTTGTTTGGTTCACACTCAGGATGGGGTGGAGAAAGGAAACTCACAATGTACTCTCTGTGTACATGTTGTATTGGATGTACAATGCAGCTTGGTGCTGGGAAGGCAGCATGGTTACAAGCGTTGAGTAGATGGAGCTGATTGGTGAGGATGCTCAGAGGAGGACCAGCTTGTGGGTCGCCATGCTCGCCGGCAGGAGCGAGGGCCGCCAGACAGGAGGAGGAGGAGGAGGTGTTGCTTGCTGGTTGGTGTAAGTAGAAAAGAGAGTGGTCACCACGAGGTCAGGTCTTATATAGCAGAGGTAGGCGTGGCTTAATAGTTGACCTCCGTCATGTAAGGCGGCGCTGGTTGACCTAGACCACGAGGCATACACTGGGGAATTCGCGGGGTTGGCTACTCAGCGACAAACAGCGTTTGTAGGGGAGGTATCCACAACAACAGTACTAACATGGAGACAATAAACAAAAAATTATTATAAAGAATTATAAAGCAATTAGCTCCAGTTCAGCTGCTTCATCATCATATGAGTGATTCCATAGCCTCACTCACTTCTGGAACCAAATTATTTTTATGATGTATCTTTAAAAGTAATTTTTGTTAATAATTTAGTTATTCCTGCAAACCTTCTCCTGGTGTATTGCAAAGTAGCTGCAACAATTACATCCCATTTGGATAATTTTCTTCTGGACGACTACCTGTTTTATGTAATTTAACCCAACTTAACCAAATCACTAAGTGAGATGGCTAAATCGCTTAAAATAGACGATTATCTAAGGAATAAGACAAATTGTCATTCATTCACCCAAAATGCTGTAACATTCCCATAAAGCACCCAAAGCAAATCTCTTCAATCATGTCCATCACCTCTCACTCATATTGCATCCTTCATATTATTATTCACTCTACTTGACTTTCCTCTCGACCCCCTACCATCTTCCTCTGATTTGTATATTCGTTTTAACCCCATATTTCAGTCTAATTTCTGCATTTCTTACTCTCTGTATTCCATTCAGTTCACACAACCATATTTCTCCCAAGTTTGTTATCTCTTTAGCTTCTAATTTGATTATTTTTCTTGTATTCAGAGTACATGTTTCATTCTAGTACAGTATAGTACAATAAACGCGACTCTCCTATTCCTACGTACTGTAACTACCATAGATATGTACGTTTGTCAATGAACCAGTTACTGATGGGTAAAGATACATCTAATATGCGCATGTGTGTGTGTGTGTGTGTTATATTAGTGTAAGTGCATGAATGTTGACATGACTCATATACGGTAATGTAATAATCAGTGTTATTGTATCGGAATCTTTACAGGTTTTAGCAATTCACACAATGCATGTCATGATTATTTGTAGAGCATAAAGCTGCTTTAATCCCGTGTCATTACTCCCTCTGGATACCAAAACTACCCAAAGTAAAACAAAAAACAAATTGGTGTCAAAACGCACTCAGGCTTTCTCTGTTATCTCTCTTTCTCAACACTTCGCTCTAAGTCATAATGTAACGCTTTATCTGTCAGGATAAAAGCATTCGTGAATAACATACTTTAACTTTAATAAGAGCCCTTTACTTTTCACCGAATTAGTACTCTTTATATATTTATGTATAGTTTAATTAGTTTTTATTACCACAATTACAGTGATTAATATATCCAAAGTTGAACCTCTCCCAGCCAACGTTACCAGT
Source organism: Homarus americanus (assembly GCF_018991925.1). NCBI lineage: Eukaryota > Metazoa > Arthropoda > Malacostraca > Decapoda > Nephropidae > Homarus > Homarus americanus. The sequence continues at coordinate 811,704 of NW_024753650.1, read as the reverse complement.
CATCATTTTTTCTCATTAATATTTCGAACTAAACTAACGACAAATAACACCCGCAATAGCGTATATTTTATAGTTTATGTCGATAATTATGAAAGATAAGAACATCTTAGGATTATAAAATTATTCGAAATATGGACTTAGACTTTGTTATGTTTGCTGAAGAGTATTAATGAGGTGGTAATACTGCGGCTTTGGACTCATTCTGAGATACGCGACGGCCTATGCCACGTCTCTCATGCCCACTTAATACACATATCACATTTAAATCCAAAAACGGACAATATAGATTCAAACTGAGCATTGTAACTGATATATAGCACAAATTAATTTATATTATAGTTGAAAAGGTTTGACTAAATATCGATGAATCTATTGTTGAGGTCAATACGCTGAAAAACGTGGCACCACTGCCCGATGCAGACTACAGCAAGATGGCTTTCCTGTGCCCAGTCAGAATTCGTCGGAACAAGAAAAAGAAAGGTAATATATATGATCTCTCACTTATAGATACTTCCATAATTTTTTCAGCAATATTTCGGATAATTTCAATTTGATTTAATGGATAATGAGGGCAATAAACGTTGGGGAAATGGCAGAAAAGAGGGTGGAAAGGAGTGACCCTCTTTCTGATATTTGGGTACTGGGGAGGTTCTGGCGTAAACAAACGGGAGAAGTTAATGTTTATCTTGTGAAATATAACCTATTAATATACCTCTTACCATCATACACCTATTGGATGTAAAATAGCATGCTGTCTCTACCCATACTTCGCTATATTAACCTTAAATATGAAATTGGTAGTTAATTATAAGGTATTTAGCGAGATAAACATTGGGTTGGGATGGGTTCATACTGCCGTGTTAAAATCCCTATCATGATGAAGACGTCTTAGAATATTATGAATGATGAGGAATGGTGGGATGATATTAGTATATGAATGGAAGATACACAGGGAGAATCATTTCCACAGTCAAAATTATATAACTTTTTACCACTTAAAGTTTGTTGCTAAGTACTTCATCTGTTTGCGATGTTTTCAAGTAACTTACACAAATACTTTATAGTCAGCTTATTTATACAGATAATCAACTGCCAGTATTAATGATATGGTTCACGCAACTTTTATTAAAGTATTGAATATAAAAAGAGCAAATTATAACCATTTACTTAAACAAACTACTACCTATCTCAGTTTGCAGCCATTTTGAAATTAGGAAAAAAGTTAACTACTATGAAGTTATGACAGTTTCCTCACGTGACCAGTGTGACCTTGACACTTCTCATTATCATTCAATGCTCTCTAAGGCTCTTAACTTACTATGGAAGCTGATGGCAATATTTTGATAATACTGAAACTAACAAATGGCTAAATTTAAATTTTTTGAAAAAAAAAAAAAAAAAATAAGGCTTTTGATGAAATTACCGAAAATCTCTGCAAAATTCTAAGCAAATTGATGACATGCACCTGTGTTAAAAGAAGTGACATACAGTGTAATTTGAATTGTTTTAGGGAGTCAATTATTGTTTTTTGCCGGCCGAAGAATTGGTCAAAATTGAAGTTTCATTGAATAATGTTTATATCACCGCAACAAGTGCCACTTAGTAATCTCAAGGTAGCTAATTCATTTTGTTCTTTTCTATGTAGCCATATTTGCTTTCTGTGCATTAAAAAAAAACTATGGTAATATACCATATTAGTGCTGGTCCGTAACTCCCCAACTCTAAGGCATATTGATAAAGATAAATGCTTATGAAAAGACCAAAAAGTGCTTTAGGAATACATTTACCATAATACAGTACTGTATCATTATTTGAGATTTTTACGGGCCAGAGGCGTGGTCGACAAGGTTCCCTTTGTTCACTATGTTGGCTTCTTGTTCGAAGAATTAGAATGTATTTTTTTTTGGGTGGGGAGATTAAAATACAAGATATCGCTAATATAATAAGGTTAGGTTTAGTGAGTTAGGTTAGGTTTGGCAGATTAGTTTGGTTTATTTTATGAACATAATTATTGACAATCAAACTCAGAAACTGCTGGGAACTGTTAAAATTCCCAAAGTAGATGCAATTTGCTGCTACATTCTAACCTAACCTAAAACAATTGGTATCTTTTGTTTTAATATCCTAAATAAAAAAGTAAAACATTAATTGAAAAGAAGTGTTTACTCACAGAGAGTAAACATGGTTGGCAGAGGGAGGTTGGCCGCATCTTCTCAAACAAGATGTAAAAATAAATTAAAAGTGATATAATGCAAATCGTATTCCTCCTGGACTTTTTGGCCTTTTCATGAGGTAAGAAAATATTTATATTCTATGGTGATATGACCTATAGCTGGTAGCTAGGGAGAGATACTTATATAGGCTATTACCCAAACCTCTTTAAAAAAAGTCCATAAGAAAAAAATCCTTTATTAAGGGAATGAAATTATACTTCAAAATTACCACAGCTCACTTCAGTATTACCATATTCTTATCAGAATTCTTTTTCATATAACCTAACAAAGACCTCAGTAGATAATTTACTTACCATAAGCCAGTTTAATTTTCAATATTTCACATTTCCTAGTGAATTGAAAGTTTCTGCCATTACTATACTGAGATTATTACATTTTTGCAGTGGCTGGATAAACAAAGATGTGGTCAAGTTACATAATATTCACAAATAGCAAGTACAGTAAACCAACTCTGTTTTGGGGCAACATAATACAAACCATGACTGAACTAGTACAGTACAGTATGGTTTTAAGAGGAAAGGACAACAGAGCATTCCTGAGAAACAAAAGAAACAGTTCTGTAATAATTGAGATCAGTGGCATTGTTCCTGCTAAAGTCAGACCAGGTTAACATTTTTTTTTCACCGCTAATCAGCTTATTAGCCATTGGGGTTGTAGGTCTATCCAGTGTTAGTATTGCAGTATTATTAGTGCTGATATTGCCGAGGGTATTAAGGAACTGTAGATAAATGCCTGAATTAACCCTGTGGTTCTGGTGCAACTGAGTAAATTATTTATGGGTTAATATTAAACTTCAATTTACATTTTATGCCACAAATATACTGTATAATATACTGTATACTCTGAATCTCAGTAGTTGCAGCATACTATATTAGGCTCCGACAGCATATTTAAACTCTGAAGGATTAGTTGGTGCAAAGATGGTAGAAAATTTTCAATAGAATCCCATCTCTCTTTGGGTCAAGTGATTGTGTTTGGGTTAGACATGATATACAGTACTGTACTGTACTATCTTTGGGTTAACGTAGGTTGGATTTAGTTTGGAATAAAAAACATTTGCCCCAGATATTTTCCTTGTTGCAGCTTAATTTCCTTGATGAAGTGTGTGTGTGTGTGTGTGTGTGTCTGCATGTTTATGTATAAGAAATTCATATTATTGTACATTGTATTACTTTTTTGTGATTTATATGACAAATGCATCATATTTTGGGGGCAAAATCTATCTGCTGTAAGAGTACAGTGTTAAACAAAAGTATTATTTGATGAATTATTGCATTTCTAAGATTTGAAAATATTTTGTAGGGTACAGTTTTATATACTGTAATTTGTTCTCTGTTAAGTTTACAGTACGGTACTTATACAGTATAAAACTTTTATAATATTTTTTCCATTACAAATAATTATTATTCATAACATAGATAATGTCAGCAACATAGATCATTTAAAGGGTGTAGGGGTAAACAAAAGAATCAGCCTTAGCTTTTAAAAATGATCGCTGAAATTCGAGTTGATTGGTTGCCTCACAACACGGGTTTGTTCCTCAGGGTCTGGGGGGTACGTGTCGGAGGGGGAGGAGAAGGTGGTGCGCGCTCCTGGGCTCGGTCGCATCACAGGCTCTGCTTCCATAGAGACGCTGGTGCGGGTTGGCTTGGAGAAGGAGGCAGGCCTCTCCCCAGACAGCAAGATGGTGGTCCTCCATGACTTCACGCCGTGTGTTGACGATGAACTGGAAGTGAAGAGGGGTAGTGTGAGTTATCATACAGTATTTGCTTATTTCAAGTTTTCATTGGATACATTTCTGTAGAGAGTAAGCAGCTTTATTAGTTTTAGTTTTTTAATCCTCCTTTTTCTTGTTCTCTGCCTGGTATTGTATGGTGATTCTCAGCACACTCTATGCACATATTTGTACTATATCCACACTCGGTTCATATCCAGATCAGTGACATAAATGTTGTTAGTTTACTCATGGTCACTATTTTATTTTGCCATCACATCTGTAGCATCATGACAACTAAGATACCTCCCATGTTTGAGAGTTTTCCCCGCCATATCTCCATGAGTGATACTCCAGTAGGTGTTGGTGATGTACTGGAGTGACCCTCTCCAAAAGCTTACTCTTATTGCTCACTCTACTTAACCAAAACTAACCCACATTTTGCTCCACCTTGCCATTAGACTTATCCTGCAAATGCTTTATTTTGGGGGGGTTCTTAATTGGTTCTTGTTGGTTTATAATTTAGAAAATCTTTATCTTGCAACTAAATTTACTTCATCATTAGATTGCTATTTATACTAACAATTAATTTAAGTTTATTTTTTTGCATCCAGTAAGCATATGCAGTTAAATATTGTCACATTATACTTAGGAGCCCCTTAAATTGTTGGTTTATTTTCAGGTTGTAAATGTACTTTATCAAGAGAATGACTGGGTATACGTTATAGCCGAGCACGGCCAACAAGAAGGCTTCATTCCTCATTCATATTGTGCACCTTATGGCTCTCAACTTGGGGAGCTGACAATGAATCATAAAGTAAGTTCATTTTCACTGTTGCTTGTTGGTTGGTATGAGTTAGGATTTTACTGTCAGGGTAAACTTAGGATCTTATGGCTGTTTTATGTGATTCACTCACTATTCAACTAAGTCATGGGGTCAGAACCCATGTAGCCTCTAGTGTGGCGTCTGGTAGTAACCCGTTGATTAGTATATCTTTCATCTGAAACTGTAACCCTTCAAAATCTGGAGTTGCCACCTCACTTGTTGGCTCTTAGCTGTGGTCCCAAGATCAACTCGTCAGTTTTAGTTGCCTCGTGCCACAGTGAACATTTTGGCACTTCATACACTGTCACCATTGGTAAAAGCAAACTGCCTACATCTATTTTTTTTAACACTTGTTAGGTTTATTAACTCCTTATGTATGGCCACCTTTGTATTGAATAAAATCGTATGATGTTAACCAAATAAAATATTAAAAGTTGCATCCTTGTAGTGCAGGGGTTAAAGGTTGAGCGACACAGTGTTGGCATTTTTATCATGGTAAGGCAAGTATTCCTTTAGTTTACTTTGTGTTGTAAATATTTGTTAATGTTTGTTAGTGTCCAAATATGGATTCACTGGTGGGTCAGTGTGAGACATGACCCAAGCTGTAATTCAGTCTCTTGTAAAACAATTTGTTCCCTGGAGCTAGGTATCTGGGACAGTTTGTTGGCTGGAATGGGGGTATAGTACTGTATCTAGTTCAGTATTCAATGTTTTATCCACTCCTTCTCTAATGGGTTGTCAGACATGCCTATAGGTCCCCATTTCACTTTCATACAGGTCTTCTGTTCCACCACAGTCACCCACACTGAGGATATATTGAGTGTCAAAGCAGATTCCTTGTCAAGAAATAGTGATGCCATCTGAGTATATGTTAACAAAGTGTTTCTTTTATTTTTATAGTGTATCATTCTTCCAGTTGGTGGCTTGCTAGACAGTTGGTCTGTTCTTTCTATGACCTTCTTTGTCCAGTGTTAATACAGGAGGGAACTGGAGTATTTGGAGAAAACTTACAATTGTTGGTAGGGTCACACTGGATAACACCCTTCTTACACTACTGCTGTAGTACAGTATATTTGGGGGTCAACTGGCCAGAAGTAGACATATTTGCAGCAATGTACAGTTATAAGCAACGAAATTTACAGTTTCTATTCTTCAGTAAGGAACTGTAAGGAATGGGAAGGTAAATTAATTTGTTGTCATTAGTCCTAACTTCCTAATACTAAGAGACAAAATGGATACACAACCCTGAGATGTGTCGCTCAGTTTGGTGAGGAAATTGAGAATGTTTCAGATACTGTACTCTTGATTTACATAATGTTGATAGTTATTTGTCAATGGGGTTGAGGATTATATGCCATATGAGTTTTAGGTTTTAGAATGTGTAACGATTCTCTCTGCTTCAGAAAAAAATGCCTCGGGAACATAATTCAATGGAAGGTGGCGGAGGGGGTCTAGACACTGACCACAATACGACGATAGGCACAATCAACTCAGGTGGCACAGGTAAGGTTGTTTATTGAAGGGGGCACTGGTATGGTACTAATTGAAGGGGACACAGGTAAGGTTGTTAATTGAAGGGGTCACAAGTATGGTATTAATTGAAAGGGACACAGGTATGGTTCTAATTGAAGGGGTCACAGGTAAAGTATTAATTGAAGGGGTTACAGGTATGGTACTAATTGAAGGGGTCACAGGTATGGTACTAATTGAAGGGCTCACATATGGTTGTAATTGAAGGGGGCACAGTTGGTGTGTATCTTTGGTGGGTGAATGGGGGGGGGTAATATTTTTGGCCCTTGATAATGAATGACAGTTTGTGGTGATGGAGAAACACTTAAGTCACCTAATATTGAATGGTGGGACCTCTCCTCCATGGGTTGTGGTGTCACGCTTGTTAGGTTATTAAACACTCGTTGCATATCATCTAACTAACTCGTTTTTTCCTGAACTACGAGATTAACTTGCTTTCTAGTTTTCAAATGATTCAGACAATACACAATTATTTTGATATTACATGTACTCTGACTTTTTATGGGGTGTAGCTGTAGGTTCATTTAGTTACTTCGCATATTTTTCTGAAGGTCTGTATATGTATGACACTGTATTTTGCCCTCAGACAATCCTGGCCTCGTGGGTTCAGATAATGAAAGTTATGGTGGGAAGTTAATAGGGGGCCCACCTAATAGAACATCAGACTCGTCCATCCAAAGTGGTACAGCTACGCCTGATATTCACCCTTTCTTTAAGGTATGTTATGACACCTGTTACTTTGTAAGAGTTGCATGGATTTTACCTTTTATATCTTGTTTGTGCTTCAGTAATTGCTAAGTGAAGGTAATATATAATGCCATTTTTATTTTATGTTGCTTTTTATATATACTTGTATATATACATCAGTATCTGTCTCTTTATTCCTGGAGTATATGCAAGTACTGTATAAATTTCCATTCTTATCTGCATTACATTTGGTTTTGTGTAAATTATTGAAATATTTTACCTTAACAGACATCCCAAAGTTCCTATATTTAACTTCTATTCCCAAATATTTTAACTATAACAGGGTTTTTATATTTTGCCAAGAGGGTCTTGGGACTCCTGCTTTTTCATATTTCACAAGTACAGTACAGTACTAATTTCATTACTTATAATATTTTCGAAATTATTCTGCACCATTTTGTAAATTCATTACCAAGACGAACTTCATTTTAGTAATATTAATTAAAATAGCATTACCCCATGTATTTATTCTTGATCTTATCTCTTGCCCTCTAAGGATCCTGCTGGCAGGTACATCGTCCTATACACATTTATCGCACGTGATGAAAATGATGTGAGTGTAGAACGAGGAGAGTTTGTAACAGTGCTAAATCGTGAAGACCCTGATTGGTATTGGGTGCTGAGATCAGACGGGCAAGAAGGTTTTGTACCGTCTGGTTTTGTGTATCCGGCTGATGTAATACAAGGTGGGTGGGGTTACTGGGCTGACTCTCTATGTTAAAGTTTTAGTGTCAGAATAGTCTCCAGTGTTAAGTAAGCTCAGTTTAAATCCAGTTTATTGTAAAATCTCTGATCAAGTTCTGTCATATTGAACTTTACAATTGGATGTTCAGTACTGTACTTGAAGTTGAAGTCAAAATGATCACTGTACAGAAAGTGTGGAGACAATGCCATATACTGTACTGCCCTGATTTATATATTGAAAAGGTATATTTGATGTAGGTTGACCGAGGTTTATTTTTTATATATTTCAGATCACCTGGAACAAGGTGGGGGTACGACTGGTGGGGGAGGTGGGGGGGTCATGGTGGGCACGATACATGGTGGACTGGGAAGTGTTGGGGGACACCAATTGGGTTATGGGGCTTCTCAACACCACATAAACCCTGGAAACAGCGATGATCTTCGGTTTCATGGCTCAGAACTTGTCATGCTCTATGATTATAAGGTATGTACCCATTTATATAATTTATTTCATTAATTAAACTGGTATGTTGGAGCTAATTTTATTAAAATTTTAATATTGAAGTAAAATGACAAACTGTACATCATTGTAAATAATATGTTCTCCCAGGAGGACATGTTGCAAGGGATCACATTAGTGTGGGGCTTATGTATGCTGTACAGCATTGGTAATTTTGATTGTGTTATCAGAGTTTTGATCTGCATTATGTGAGTGTATTCTGGCCATTACAGTACAGTATATACTTTAGCTGTTTGATGGTAGGTTTTTACAAAATAGGTTATTTTCTAAAGTTCAGGTACTGTACAGTACAGTACAGTATAGTATAGTATATTGTCACTACAGGCTTACCAGTATGATATTTATCCTAGTGTTTAATTGGGAGTACCCTGTACAGTAATTGATTTATTGAAACAATTTATGATCGGCTACAACCAAAGTGTGAACTCTGGAATAATCTGCCATAATGTGCTGTTATGGCACCAAGTGTCACAGTGTGAACTCATTTAAGACTAGACTTGACCAATACTGATGCAAGTTGAGATACTTTCTGGAACCAGTACTTGCCAACAGTGTGTAACAGAGATGTGATTGACTACCCAAGCAGCTAACAGGCCAAGCAGTGGCAAGGAGAATAAAATAGACTTGGTGACTATACAGAGTTGCTTGACAGTCCTGAATCAATTTTACAGCGGAATTTCAGCTTCAATCCTTCAATTTTGAAAGCACGTTGTGATACAGTGCTTGTGTTTTGGAAATTCAGGTACAGTACAGTATTTTCTTTTAGATTAATAGTTTCTGTTTATATGTAAGTGGATGAAGTCGAAAGTTGGAATTTATAAGGTTCATGCTATATTTTTTAATTTCTTTGTAGGCACAAGCCCCAGATGACCTGTCTGTGCGTCGGGGGGACTGGATCTATGCCGACTTGACCAATCAAACTGTAGATGGATGGTTATGGGCGTACGCTCCAAAGACACGAAAGTATGGCTTTATACCAAAAGCTTATGCCCGTCCTCCTGCAATGACGTCCCTATAGAGGATGTCAGTGGTGTAAATACGATTTTCTGTGAAGGAAACTGTGTTTGTGATTTCTATATATGACAGAAAATATCAAACCAGACTAGAGTGTTGTCAGGGAGGTGCCTAATGTACAGATGGCAGTCCTCGGTGGTTCCTCTAGCGAGACTGATGCAGATACAGTGATTTGTCTTTATACATTATTGTATAGAAAATATATTTATCTGTTTATACCATAATTTCATTAATGCTACTCACAATTATTTAAATACACTAGGATACGTCATTTTATATTTAGCAGGAGTTGTGATTCGGTGTTGTAAATGCCACCTGTGCCAAATATGAAGTCAACTTGTCCATTTGTAAGCTTTCCTCTTCGATACATTTTTTTATATTTAATTTGTACCTCTTTCCTTTTATATATTTGTACATGACATTGTTAACCTTTAAACAAGTTAGATATAATATATTTGTTGTTTGTTTTGAATTATTTTCCCCTCAACAGAGACGTGACCAATCGCCCAAGCGGCTAACAAGCCAATCAGTGGTGAAGAGGATAAAAGTAAAAGTAAAAAAAAGTATTTTTAATTAGGGAGCCTTGAACTCCTTGCATAAAGTCTGGTGCAGAGGGTAAAAGTAAGAGCGGTGCACCTGTCTTAAGCTTGGTTGTAAGGGGGGTTAAATTTTTAGAGTGTAAGAGAGATAAGTCTAGTTATCTTTTCTTTAGTATTTATAATTTAACATTTTCTCTTTCTATTTTCTGTCCTATTATATATCTTATTTTCTCTATGTGCTTCTATTTATATTATTGTATTTTCTATGTTATTTCTGTCTAATATAACCTTTTCTTCTCTTAGTTATACAGTATTATTTCCTTTTATATGTTTTTCTATGTTTTTGTTTCAGTATACTTATGACTGTACTTTATTTCTATCTGGTTATTTCCTGTGTTTCACTTTCCTTACTTATTGTTTCTTTCTTTCAGTGTCAATAATTTATTCTTGTATTTTCCTCTTACTTCTTTCTCTCATTTTCTTATCATACCTTAGTTTTATTCTAGTCAGTGGATTAACCTGGGAAAACCATGTCATTCTTATACAACACCTATTAAAGTAATTACTATACTTACACAGGTAGACTGCCACCACCCAAGCTTTTATTAGAATATAACTGATAGCAGCAACGAACTGTTAAGTAGCATGGTAGCGAGCCTAGGAACGTGAGTACAATATTTTCTGAGAAGCAATTATTAGAAGGATATGAGCGGTGATACTCGCAGTCTACTAGGTCAATATTTATTAACGGCAAGAATAAATAAGATGTCAATTTAACGCACTCGGACAAGACTGGACCACTAGGGCTTACTTTACAAGTAACAAAATAAATCTTCAATTATTTGTTATAACATTAAACAACTGTTATATTATTTCTTTGACAAATAAGATGGTTATTTTACACACTTGTCAACACCTCGTATTAATCCATCACTAATAACCTGATGTTATTTCTGAATGAACAATAAAGAACATTTACTAGCACTCGGTTGGTAATACATATGAATGATGTACTCGCAACCCACATAACAAACGTTATCACTGGTACTGAACTATCATTATTTATGAGCACAATACTCCTCTTTGGACAATTATATTTCTGCTAATTATCCCCAAACATGCATAACAATAATACTTTTGCCCATATAACTGTAATTATTACACCAGGGTCAGTCACTAGTGTTTGTTTACACACAAAGCCGCTGTGGCTCGGTTGCTAGTAGTGCCGGGTAGACGCGATGCCGTGGGTTAGCACGATGTTGGTGCAGTACTCGCTCAATTTAATCATGCCACATTAAAGACAGCCAGCAGGTATGCCACTACTGGTCCCACGGTAGCTGTCGGGTATTCAGCTACCACTCTGTGCCTGGAGTTGTGATGAGGAAGCGCCATAAGTGTTAAAAGGTCTAAACTCAATTGTTGTAAATTATGGAGATAAAAGGTGTAAAATTTTATTTAATTGTTGGTTTAAAGGTAAGTTTTCACAGGAAAAATGTAATGAGGATAAGGGACTTGGATGATCATATACTCTACTATTTTATCATCTTTACCACTGTTCAGCACGTTAGCCGCTTGGGGAGTTTGTCACGTCTCTGTTATGTACTGTACTGGTTCCAGAATGTATCTGTACTTACACCAGTGTTGGTCAAAGTCTGGTCTTGAAATAGCTTACGCTCGGTGCTGTCACAACACTCTAAGCGTTCACAATTCTCTCTTCGAAAAGTTCGCCCTTACAGTTTTTTGGACTTGCGGCTTCTTCAACCTTGAGTTGTGACCTCTTGTGGGGCAGGTGTCTGCCATCTCCAGTTTTGGACACGTGACTGAGTAGTGCCCTTTGAGAAGTTTATACACCTCAGTTAGGTCATCCCTTGCCCGTCTGTGGTATAAGCTAGGCAGTTGCAGGCGTTCTAACCTCTTTGGATAGCTGAAGTGCAGGCACCAGTCTGGTAACCCTCCACTGGACATTTTCAATCAACTGACAGCCCTAGCATATCTCAGGGACCAGACAGGGTGACAGTACTCCAGGCGGGGAAGCACCTCACTCTTGAAGATTGTTATGAGGGACGGGCCATCTCGACACCAGAACGAACTTTATTTTAGACTTAATAGTTTAGTTGCTTGATTCACCTTCTCACGATGGCCCGAGAATATCAGTTCATTTTCAACATGCACACCCAGGTTCTTTTTGCATTTGGTCTCCATTAAAGCTGTTTCTTTGTCCCATTCATACATGTGATATGCCTCTTTACTGTTGGTATGACCTAGGTGCATCCTTTTGCATTTCGTGATGTTGAATTTTAACAGCCATAGCTGGGAGAGATCTTTCTGTACCTCTTCACAGTCCGTTTGGGTCTTAATTAACCTGAACAAATTTACATCATCTGTAAACATTTGTATGGAGGAATGTACGAGTATAGCTTCTAGTACAGTATGTCATTTATTAAAAAAAAAACAATGGGCCCAGTACACTGCCCTGTGGTAACCCGCTTGTCTCTGGTATGCATGACAGTTTCATATCATTGATCATCACACACTGCTTGCAATCAGGAAGAAAGTCTTCGATCCACACTAGGACACCCTGAATTCCGTACCTTTCAAGATTAATTTTTTAACCTTTCGTGGGGTACGCTGTTGAAAGCCTTGGCAAAGTCCAGATATATACAGTATATACAGTATATCGTCAATTTTGCCACCACACACTAGGATCTGGGTCCCCACACCCAGCACCTTGAGTACATGCGTCAAGCAGGTGTGTACCAACATAAACCATGCTGGCATCTCTTTACTAGGTTGTTTCATAGTAGATGTTCCATCATGGCATCTCATTTAATGCTTTCTAGTCCTTTACATACTTTGGTGGTCATGCTCACCGGCCTATAATCATTTGTGGAATGGTGATATCCATTTGAATATTGGCTCAAATAGGTATTTTTCCTGTCTCTGGGTACCCTTTGTTCCTCCAGGCATTTACAGAACAGGGTCTTAAAGGCCTCGGCAAGCCCATTACACAACTCGTGCGACACTCTAGGATGCAAGCTGTCAGGGCCAGGACTCTTATGAACCTTTATCTTTGCCAATTAATTTCTTATACTGTCTTCTGAGAACACAGTGTGGGTCAGCGTTGTGTCGAACCATCTTTCCTCAAATGCAGGCTGGAAGATTGTTCACATCCTCTCGCGAATACTGAGGGAAAAATTTTTTTAACGCTACTGCCTTGTCTTGATCTGAGTGTGTAACTACCATTTTCAAGCCTCAGATCTGCCTGGTTTGTTTAACGGTCTACTTATATTCCCTGGAGCCAGTGGGTTTGGTGTTAGGTATATATTTATCAATCAAATACTGTTGTTCACTTTACTCACTATGATATTCAGCGTAGTATTTGCTTCTTGTATCTCGGTGAGCCAGGTCACTGAATACTCCTCATCCCATCATAATCGCTCTTGTAATATTGTACCTCGGCCTGTTTTTATCATAAATCAAGTAGCAGCTAAATCTGAAGGACAACATTACGTGGTGACTGGTGCCGATGGGGGCTTGATGTTCCGAATTGGCCACCATACCTTCCTCGTTAGTTCTGAGGCCCAGCGGTTTGGGTACTTGTTCCCCTCTGTAGTGAGTCGAAGCTTTAACACGTTAAAATAGAAAAATGTGTCGGATTTTCTATAAAAAGAGTAGCGGGATTATTAAGGTCATTTGGTGTATAGTTTCATTTCTCCAGCTGATGTTGCCATAATTAAAGTTCCCATGACAAGGAGGTGGCTAGGGTTGAGCGTCATGGCATTACCAATTAAGACTCTTAAGTTCCTTTGGTGTAATAAGCTATAATGTGGGGATCTGTAGATACATCCAATAATGAGTAAGTCTCTCCTCTATAAAAATTTTGCATCACTTGGATTCTTCAAAATCATCTTCCCCATGACGTATGGGACACAAAACTGGAAGTGAATTAACAGCGGCCGACTACGGTTTCGTCAGTAAATTATATTCCAAAGCTATCCCTCAGCAGGGGTAGATCTAGGAATATCGAAAGGGGGAGTCCAAGAAGTTGTGGGTGTGGGGAACACTGCGAGCACAGCTGTAAGGCCCCCAGAATTGTTTTGAAATCTGACCAATATCATGGGCATTTTGAGGTCTTTTGAAGTCCCGATAACTTGATATTAACATATTCTGAGGTTAATATAAATTATTTTTTACTATACAAAAACGCCTCAGTTCAATACTGCATTAAAGAAAAAGTATTTAAATTTTCTGGTGAACGGGTCGTCCGGACCCCCTGGATCCGCCCCTGCGCAGTCATGGTCTTGAGTACTGATGGAGCTTGAGTTGCTGTTAACAGGTGTTGACACAACTTTCCGTTTCATCGCGTCAGTGGGGAGTTGAAGGCTCGGCGTAGGGCTGCGAGCAGTGAAAGTGGCAGCCATTGAGAGAAACTCTGCTTCCTCTCTTACTGCGTCACTCGAGAGGGACACCTGGCTATTGGAGGAGGGGGAGATGAAAGAAGACGTGGTGGATGTGGGTAGTAAGACAAGGGAAAGAAACCAGGGAGCTTAAGTAAGAAGGAATAGAAATAGGCTGGACGGGATAAAGGGTGGGTAAGGTTGGTGTGAGCGAGGGAGAGGTATATGTAGAAAGGGAGTGGGATGAACGGTTAAATGGGTCGGGCGGGAGACGGAGTAGACCCAGTGGAGAAGAGTGGACGAGGAAAAGGATGCGAAAACTCGCCATACCTGTATAAACAAGTTACTCGTCAACTCTTGTTTTCTCTTTAGTGAACTAAAGAACAGGCATCAATATACTGTACAACTATTTTCTATTTTGTACATGTATCTTTCCCTATTCGTATTTCCCTCTCCTCACCCCGCGATAAAAAAGAAAAAAAATATTAATCACAGGAGAGAGATCACCCCCACGGGAGATACAAACCGCTACCGAGAAAGTTTCACACTGGTTTTCAGGCAAAATCACACTTGACCTACTTTATCATAACCGAACAGGATATTGAGATTTTAGGAAATTTCAATTGCTTTGGTAACTCCGATGGGATTATGCTCAATATCACAACCAGTCTTGGTATTTCATTCTTATTTAATCGTAATTCGTATCTGCTCAAGAATTATATACTTTGTACAGGTAGACTGATTACATAGTGCGTTTAAAAAAAATATTCGGTTTACATGAAATCAAATGGTGCACACATGTCGAAACAATAAACCTTTCTCATATATATATATATATATATATATATATATATATATATATATATATATATATATATATATATATATATTATATATTACTAATAGACTAATTTAGATATATTATTCAGCATAAAGCTATTCCTTAAATTGTTTCATCCCTTCAAATGTTGTAAATGACGACACAAAACACACGTGCTTATGTTTACCTGACATGGACTCCCCGTTCTTAGTTTATTTTCATTTTTTTTTATGCAAAAGATCGAAACCTATATCATTTTTATTTAGATTGCGTATATTTAGATCTCTGACTAGTTTTAAAGCTGTAATAGCAAGTCATCACAGACCTGACCTACTCGAACTTGTACGAATTATCTCGCACTACAACTACAGATTTTATTCGACAAACAAGTAAAGTGACAAACAGATTGAATGTGTAAAAGTAGTTTAAAATACTTAATCTTCTTCCCCACTGATCGGCATTCTAGCTGTTGTGCATTGTTGACACAAGTAATGCCGCAATGAAATTGGCATGCACAGAATAGAATGGATCTGAAACCACGCCAGTGTTAACCAAGTCTGGTCTTGAATTAATTCCCACTCAGTGCCGTCACAGCACTCTCTAGCAGGTTATTCCAAAAGTTCACAACTCACTAAAAAAAGTTAGCTTAAGGAGCTCTTGTGGGGCGGGCATCCGCTAGCTCCAGATATCAGCATTCAACTGAGTAAAGTCATCCGAGGCACTTATAAACTAGTAGTAAATGCCCCTTTTCCGTCTTTTAAGATATACAACTGCAGGCGATCCAATCTCTCTGGGTACTTCAAGTGCTGGAGTGCATATATCAGTATGGTGGCCCTCACATATCAATCAACTGACAGTCTCTCGCATCTCTTGGGGACCTGGGACCAGACGGGATGACACTGTACGCGTGACGGGGAAGCTCTTCACTTTTGAAGAGCCGCGTTGTATTGTTACAATAATTGTTGTTACGTTAGGGTTTAATATCTTAAAACAAATCTTTATATGGTAGTTTAGGGCACTTTATTGAATATCTGGATCTTCAAATGCTCATAATCAACAACAAACAATAACTAATAAGCACAACCTAACACTCGTGCTACCATGGAAAAAATTCCTTGCCGTTTATTTTCTAACACAAGCTTAGCTACGTTGTTTCTAGTGTGCAAAGTGAAAGTGGGTCTCAGAGGCCTGACACAGTGCACAAGGAGGGATAAATCCGTTCAAAGATAAAAGCGATAGATGTTTAATATCAGGGTAAATCTGTTGTACTGTACCAGGCTTCCAGTAATTGAGGGAGAAATAGCAAAATTATCGCCCCGTTTAAAGCATTTATGAGTTTAACTTGTGGCCAGCAACACTCCATTATCAACAGTTTTACCAGATATCAAAAGCTCTAGAATAATTGTGCAAACCTCCACAGGCAGTGACATTGAAAACTTACTTATATTCAATATCCAGACGCTAATTGGGTGGCTCTGTAAATAATTTTCCTTTTAAGAATAATGTATGTTGATATACCTGATCAATAAATTGATTTTCACTTTAATTGGTGAGTAGCTACCGTGTTATGCTAACCTTACATAACGTTAGCTCTTTGAGCTTTGTGTCGACGCCCAGCCATTTTGGATAGCTTTGCTATCCATCACATCAGTAGAACTTGTATGTTTGTGCACCCAAAACAGCGTCAGTGAAGTACTTTTATAAGTATAAAGTAAAATATACATCGTTATGGTAAAGATATTCAAGCCGTCGTCCATAAATAATTAAATCAGCTAATCTGTGACGTCGCATTGTAAATTTCTTTGTTTACTTTCCTCCAACTCCTTACTTCTCCGTTTATTTTCTGCAGTCGCTGTACCTGGGAGCATCAGCAGACACCACCCACCACATTGAAACACGGCGAGGTAGATATCATAAAAACCTGTCAGCCGAGATAACTGGAATTCTGAAAACTACTTGAACTTCACCAATGACACGTCAACTTAAAGATGAGGTTTGGGATGTCACCGTTTTTACTTTTTAATAGGCAGGAACTTTCTATATGTCTCGTCAGGATTCGGTATCTGGTTGTCATCCATGTTGAGTGTTATTTTGAAGACTATGATACTTTTGTCACAACGTAATAAAGAAAGTGGCATATATGTGGATACGGTCTAGCAAATAATAAACCCTGGCACTAAACCGTCACCATGTAAAAGAGAACCTCCGCTTGGTGACGTATTGGTTAATTTAATCAAATATTAGAATCCTTGGTCGAATGTAGCTCCTAAAGGCATGACTAGCCACCGCCACGGCAACCCAGTCCTGAGGCCAGCTTGATGACCTGCAGACATATTGTGATTGTCATGATAAGGTTGTGGGCTTCGAGATATCCGGGTAATATTGAAGAGCGCACTAGTAACAATCCTCACAACTTTCTGTTCAGTTGCTTTCTCTGCATGATTGTATATTGACTTTCTAAAGTGCTTGAGGATCCAGGTTGGGATTCTAACGTTCATCAACCCTTCACCCTGCCTACAGAAAACTTTCGCATTTCTTATTTGTATCAAGCTAATTTGGTAAATCAATCAATATATTAATTTATAAGTCGTTAAAGTAAAATACCTTTGTGGAAAAGCCTGTAAACTACCTTTAATTAGAAGACCAAGAAACTGGCCACAAGTACTTCGTTCCTTAGAAAATAATATCGGTTAGTCAGTGAACCAGTATTGGTATTCATTGATCTAAAAAAATATATATATATATATATATATATATATATATATATATATATATATATATATATATATATATATATATATATATATATATATATATATATACATACATACATATATATATATGAACTTTTGCATATATATATATATATATATGCAAAAGTTCATGCGGACTGTTCCCTGCGGTGACTTCAAGATTATTTTTTTTGCTTGGTAACTTTTCTTCTCTGTTCAGGTTTTTGTGAGATGAAGGGCATTCCTGGATGGTCCATAGGATATTAAAAAAGGAATAGAACCTATTCGACCCGGAGTGTCGGATACACTCCATTGTTACTCCATTTACAAACTCCCATCATTAAAATGATAAAGTACACAAAACATCTTTATATTAAGTTTCCTTATTAACTTGATACTTTATTAGATACCCTGTACAGTATTTGCTTGGGGTGTTAGGAGAACTATCGCAGTGAGAATCTCTTGAACTGTACAGTATATACCGGTATTTCTGCTGCCCCCTTTTTTCTTTTTTTTCTGTATACCTGTACTGCATTTCATATTAATGCAATAGTTTTTGCTTTTATATATATCTATATATATATATATATATATATATATATATATATATATATATATATATATATACATATATATATATATATATATATATATATAGATATATATTTTTTTGTGTATTCGGCGTCATATACCTTGAACTGTTGCGAAGCTAGAAGTACTTGTAATAGATTAATAACGAAAGCTTTCTTAGAGTTTGAATTATGAAAATAAAGAGAAAATCTTTTTTCAAGGGAAATTTTGAAGCAGCTTTATAAGTGTTTAGAAACGAGAAGTTGGTGAGTAATCGCAATAGAGGGAAAATGTCGACACTGAAGAGGTAACGTGTTCAATCGTCACAGACCGACCATTTAGAAGAAAGTTTCATACTATGTTGCGACGGGAAGATTATCACGGCTAGAAACTTACCACAATAATAATCCAGATAATAACACCTATTCCAAGTTGTTGTTAATGACTTAGCGTACGTGTTGGTGAGGGTGTGAGAATGAGTATGGGTCAGTGACCTGTGCCCGGGTGGGCTAATTCCCGTAAAAAAAAAATGTACACATGTATTTTCACTGTACTTATACAAACAGAGGCTCAATCAGGATTTTTTTTAAGGGAGGGAGGAGGGTCAGATTAATTATGATGACTAAGAACATTAAATTATCTACCCAGAAGCATAACTGGATCACGTGAAGATTAGTCCCAGCTTATTTCATGGGGGCTTAGGTTAGGTTAGGTTAGTGTTAAATTAGTTACTCTTAAGGTGAAATAAACTGTGATGTTTAATCTTTATGTGATTCGCATAATTTAATTTTAACATATGTTCTTAATATAGCAAATGACCAAAAAAAAAAGGACACATTGAACTTGTCTAGTTACCTCTTCCATACGAGTTAGAAAGCGGTGACGCACACACACACACACACGCTAACTCTTGCCCTGTAGGTTTAATTATCTGGATGGGTGAGCTAGTTAAACAAAAGAATGTCGCAACGCTTGGCTCTGATTCTTAAATACTTGGAGAACCTTTTTTATGTAGATTTTACTGGTAATATGAAAATGCATCTAATTTTGGGAGAATTTCAGTGCTATTTTGGTGATATTTAAAGGTTTCTAAGTCTCATTTTCTTCACAACAACGCATCTAAAAGCCTCACTTAACCTAAAAACACACAAAAAACTAACATCTGTTTAAAATAATTTCGGATAGATTTTCTACCATAATTTGGTCTCTTAATTGGTGTACAGTAAGTGAAACAAACATTCGGTTAAGGTGGAGGTATATAGCCTAGCATTAGAAAGTTATATTTGAAACATTGGTTATAATATTTTGGGTTAAGTCATCTATTGTTTACTGAAAATGAGAACAATAGATACGCCAATTTTGTATCGTTTATCTCTCTCTCATAGCATCGCACTGTCGGTCTCTCACTCTCCTTCCGACCCCCTACCCCTTCTCTCTCTCTCTTTCTCATAACATCAGTCGCCTCGAGTAAGTCATCACAGGCTTTCACGGCAAATTTAAGTAAAGAAAGTTGCGAAGCACAGGTTCTGCCCCCGGGAGGCAAACTTGTAGTTGTTGTGGTGGTGTTGTAATATGGTTGAGATGACGAATGTGGTTGTGGTGATGGTGGTAGTGATAGTGATGGTCGTAGTGGTAGTGATGGTGGTAGTGAGAGTAATGGTGTTAGTGGTAATAATAAAATAGTAATAGTAGAAAGATAAATGACAATGATACAGATGTTGAAATAATACGAGTAATTAAGTTATTGTAATATAAAATAGTGTTAGAAGAGGTGTTAAATGCAAATGTGTTAGTGATATACTACTAAGACTGCCATATACTGTAATGGTATTGATCCTCGTGGTAATGGTGGCAATTAAGTTGATGCTTGTGGCGAAGGTTGATAATGGGTGACGTGATTGGTCAATTTAGCCAGGTAGAAACCCGTAGCAACCAATAATAACATCAGGTTTCTCTCAGTTCAGGTACAGTACGACTTGTATTTCCTCCCGTCGACAGGTGAGTGTATTTACGAACATAGAATACGCGCTTAAAGACCTTAGTGTTGAAGCGCAATAAAGCATTATAACATCAATAAATTTTCGTCACACTTTTAAATACAGACTTTACATTACGTTGTAAGATGTCAGGTGCTACATATGGGATCATTGGTTCCAACGAATATTAGGATAAAAGATTTGTAGTAGTAGCAGAAATAACAGTAGTGTAGTAGTAGTAATAGTGAGAGGAAGTAGTATCACGTGTATTAATAATTATAATGGTGGTAGTGGTGGTAATAATAATAACAGTGGGTTGGAAAAAGTCCCAGGCTTCGAGGTGGTGTTGACGGAGACTCGCGTCCACAGCTGTGTAAGGAGACGTCAAGCTGTGTTCACTGAGGGATGGCGAAACTTACTCACCTGGGAGCGAGAAGACACCGTATTTGTAATGGTGCCACATGACTTTCCATTCTGGTTTATCTTTCTTTATATTCACCTCTTGATAATCATAAATATTGTATTCACCACTAAAATAAAGGAAACGCTGATTAGTCTCCATATTTGTTTCTGGAAAATGAATTCATGAATGTTGTCCGTTCTATGCTTAACACAATAGTAATACTGTGTCTTTGTACTTATTTGAAACACCTATCACGGTCCGTCTCTAATAAGAATGTCTAAAGTTTTGCGCTACATCACACGAAGCACTGAAATTGCTTAGTTCCTGGATATACCAAAGTTTGTCAACTTAATGAGAATGTCCAAAGTACAGTTCTCAGACAGCTACACCGACATTCAGACGCTTCACTTACCAAGATATACTAGAACGTCTATTATTACCCCTTTTCATAGTACAGAAGGTTAAAGGGGTGATATGGGAGAATTTTATTCGATTCTTAAAGGCTAATACCCGCTGCAATAAACGGCTGGCCCCCCCACTCGAGATTAACGCCTTAAGTTAAAGAAAATATCAGTCCCGTATAGAAACTGCCGGTTACAGTATTTGGAGTAAGAGTTGTGAACCTAAACTAACCTAACCTGACCTGCCAGCGAAAGTTGCGACAACTTCAAGTGTGATCTCCTTTAATTCAGATTAAAGCTATACTGGTTTTTGCATGTTCGCGTAGTATACAGTTGGCGGGTGTGTGCCGTGAGGACTGATCTGATGAAAAGTGCATCTTTGCGTGTGATGGATTATTATTATTATTATTGTTATTATTATTATTATTATTATTATTATTATAATTAGTAGTAGTAGTAGTAGTCATAATAAATGTGAGTGGTATTGATAGTAATAATAGTACACTTTGTAATAGTATTATAGTATTATTGATGTAACAGAACAAAACTACATTTACAGTTGGGAAAGTGATGGCAGTTGGGTGCATTGCCAATTACACTGCCTAATTGTACAACAAAGGGGGGGGTTCATTCTATAGTTAATACCGTAATACCAACCACAATTTGTTTTCACCTATTGCGTAATCACTAGCATTCCTCACTCCTGCCATAATAACAATAGATTAGATTAAATATTTCCAAGCGGAAGACTCTTATTATGACATTCCCATCACATAAACGCTACGATAATAGAAGGTTGAAGGCTCAAATTACTAACAATGTAATTATCTCATAACCCCAAGTCGTTAATGTTCTGAATGTTATGTAACTGTTATCTCAAACATGGAAGCCTATATTAAGCGCACAGTAAATACAGTTCATTTGTTTACAAGACCATAACAAACTCGACTGGCGGGAAGACGATAGGTGTAGCCTCAAGCTTATGGATTCAGCATAGCCGTCTTAACCACCCCGGAGCTACGTTTAAAGGAATCATAAATATCTTGAATCATATACTGTATATAACTGTACACTTGTGTGAAGAGCGTTATAATTGCAGAAGAGCAGCACGTGACTCCCTCTGCCATATTGCCCAGTAAGAGAAAGCTATGAACCTCACTTTCACACTTTCTTGAGTTAATATTGAACTTTTATCATATTTTCCACACTGGTAATATGTAAGGTCTCACATTTACGTACTCTAATGCATAATATATAATCATACTTTATCTAATATGTATATTGAAAGATTAAACCATAGATATAAATTATGTAGCTTTTTTCAGTATGTGCTGCAACTTGGCACCTCACGTAGCTACAGGTATAAATAGGAGACAGCAGGTGTAAGGCTTCAGTTTCAAGTGGAGTATAGTAGTGAGCACAACATGAAGATAGCTTTAGTGGTAAGTTGTCATCTTTTCTCCGTATTATGTGATGATACATTATAAGGATATCACACGAGCACATTGTTTTCATTTTAGTTATGGTTACTCTCTAAGTTAAATATGTTGTATATAACTGATTAAACACGCAAATTGCATACACATCCTAAATCTACCGTTCTTGGATATTACTAGATTAAAAGATAGGGACAAAAATATAGCCAGGGATATTGGCAGCCAGACATACTTTATAATTTATCCTCTTTGCTATTGATGAGTCTCAGATATTAATATAAACACGTTACTCTGGTTGACAGGTCGTGGCGGTGGTGGTGATGGTGTTGGGTGACGTGAACGGGATGCCCCAGGGTGGAGGAGGGTACAAGCAACCTGAAGGGTATTTCCAGTATGTCAACGTGCCTGCCCACAAGGAGTACGAGTTTGGTTGGAATCGTGGTAACCCTCACCACTACATCTCCCGCTTTGAGCAGGCTAAGGATCACCGCTTCCGTACCAGGGTAAATAATGCTTCACTTTACATCAGTTACCCCTTTGAAAAATTACTTTACATCAGTCACCCCTTTATTGTTTTTGTTTTATTAATCATCTTATTGCATCTGTATTATTTACCATATACTTTTTGCTGGTACTTAAATATTTTCAATCATACGAAGTTATTTATTCCCTCTGGCTTAACAGGAGTCAGGATTTTATCGAAGTTGTTCCTGTATTGCTTGTTTTATGAGCGCTAAGTTCCTCTAGTTATGTATTCCTTGGATCACGTGAGGATTAGTCCCCAGCTTATCACCTCAAGATTAACCACACTGGGGGGCTAATCTTCATGTGGCTTTTTTTAGTTTTAACTTTTAACTCAACCTTAATCCCGCAGGTGAAGTGGTCAGATACCTACGGTGGCTACGGCGAGCACTACTGGGAGTACAATCACGCCCCTAAGTACCCCGAACACAACACGTACAAGGACCCTGAACCCTCCTACGGACATCCTGAACCTTCCTACGGACACCCTGAACCTTCCTACGGACACCAAGAGCTCTCTTACGGACCACCCAAGGGTTACCCATCTGAGAATATTCCTGTCATTATCGCGGACCCTCACGACATCCAGTTAGCGGAAGGTGGTGGTGGTGGTGACTACTCCGCTGCTCGGGAATAAACACAGCCGTGTCTTCCTCTCGCCCACGCCATCATTCATCTCCCCCGCCTCACCTGGATATATTATGGACCAGGTGACCCCCACAGGTGTGAGGTACAGGTGCCCACAGGTATAAGTTACAGATGTCCACAGATGCAACAACTATTTGAGGAGCCTCTGATAATGGGCAAATACCTCCCTGGTCTCCCCAAAGGTCGATATTGTATGTTGATTTATATTTAAGTAATGGTCTTCACTGTACATCTTGGGAGACGAGTATAAGTATAAATGTTTCCTCCTTAACCCCCCCAACAGCCCCAGACCTTCAAAACTAAAATTACCAGTAGTTTAAAGCCCGGAGAGATTATTTGTTGTGACGAGTTTAAAGATTTCCTCCAAAATATGTGGTCAGATTCTACGACGGCAGGTCCCGCCATCACCCGAGTCTGACACACTAGCACTGCAAGATGTGTTGGGCTACCGTTACAGGCGGGGTTTATCTCTAGTCTAGTCCCGGGGAGTGGATGCCCGCCCCCACACGGCCTTCCACACATCCACAACCCACCCAGCCCCGCCCACTACTACCCACATATCCACCCAGGCTTACCCATATCTCGCGCATATCTGATTGCTTACTCATAGCATACTTGTACCCACAACCATTCACCCACACGGCCTACACATCCACAAGCCTCCTGCACCCCCACAACCGACCCACATACTCAGACCAACCAGTACAACCACAACCCGCCAACATATTCATCCCCACACTGACCCTCACTGAAGATGTTGACTGTGAACAACATCAAAACACTTATTTATAGAGATCAAATCCTTAAGTGAGTTTGTAGACAAAATTCTCTCGTCACTTGTTTCTCTGTATACGTATGTTTTTGTGTGTGTTATTTAGTGACAATATTTACGTTCAGAAATACATATTGAAGGTTACGCTTTTTGTGCCTTGTTGACCTAGTTATCGCTGTTATTATTATATTGTTATTTTTTGAGCATTTTTGTAATAAAATGATATGAAGAATTTGTTATCTTATTAAACCTGACCACAGATACATTGTAGCCTCGCATTTATTATCACACGTCACCAGAGATACACTGTAGCCTAGCATTTATTATCACACGTCACCAGATACACTGTAGCCTAGCATTTATTATCACACGTCACCAGAGATACACTGTAGCCTCGCATTTATTATCACACGTCACCAGAGATACACTGTAGCCTAGCATTTATTATCACACGTCACCAGATACACTGTAGCCTCGCATTTATTATCACACGTCACCAGAGATACACTGTAGCCTAGCATTTATTATCACACGTCACCAGAGATACACTGTAGCCTAGCATTTATTATCACACGTCACCAGATACACTGTAGCCTAGCATTTATTATCACACGTCACCAGAGATACACTGTAGCCTAGCATTTATTATCACACGTCACCAGATATACTGTAGCCTAGCATTTATTATCGCACGTCACCAGAGATACACTGTAGCCTAGCATTTATTATCACACGTCACCAGATACACTGTAGCCTAGCATTTATTATCACACGTCACCAGAGATATACTGTAGCCTAGCATTTATTATCACACGTCACCAGAGATACACTGTAGCCTAGCATTTATTATCACACGTCACCAGAGATACACTGTAGCCTAGCATTTATTATCACACGTCACCAGAGATACACTGTAGCCTAGCATTTATTATCACACATCACCAGTTTCCTATCTGTAATTTCTTTTGAACTACACACTCCAACGATCGAACTAGAGTATATTGTATGTTGACCAAGAACGTTGAGATAACAGTTTACAATACAAAAATCTTTCTATTGATTCCTGTAGGGGTACTGGCGTTGATTCTAAACTGCTGCAATTGACAGGTTTAGATGTATGGTAAGTTAACTGAGATACAAGATAAATCATTACCCTTTGGTGTGGTGTATGAAAAATGGGAAACTATTTATCCTTACGTAATTCAGTTAAGTTGTTCTCAGATCCTTTACATGACGAATTCCTTTAACATAATGGTAGATTCATCCACGTACCCCACTCCTACTATGTTCTGGGCAGCGTCCCACTGGGGCTTATAGTGACCCCAGAGTGCACAAATGTTCCAACATGAGAAAATCAGAAATAATTTCCCAGGGGAGATAAATTTTACATACCAAATGATAGATTGAAAAAAAAATCTTACCAGACAATTACACACAGAGAAAACCCCAGCTTCTTAACAGTTGACAAAATTCCACCAGGTCAAGTTTTTTTAAGTCCTAACACTCATGGACGAGATTGAAGTCACTTTGCTGTAGTTTTTGTCTGCACATTAAAGAACATAGCACTTTGGCATACCTGGAATCTGAAGGGAATCTGGGTAGAGACTATTTAGTGATACATTTCTCACGCGTTTTAAGAACTCACAGTAAGTGATTTACCTAATTTATCTCATGACCACCCAAATTAGAAGTGGCCATGAGGGGGCGGAGGGAGTCCTTATATTGTTCTTGGTAGTCTTATCCAAGGCTTGAGTTTGTAGATTATTCCATAAGTCTACCACCCACTATGTGAAGAAGTATTTCCTTGCATAATTCGTCCTGCAAGACATTCAAATTATTTCCTCCCGTGTCAATGGTTTAACATCCGGAAATGGCCTGTTAACGTCTTCCATCCTTTTAAAGAATTTGAAATTGAATGAAATCTTTGGTAATGTTTAAGAAATGTCTTTAAGCGGGTTCAATATTCATGAAACTTTATATAACCTTTACAAGAATTTTCTTTATAGTTAATTTACCTTAGAATACGTGTCAAGTCGGAGTTCTTATTTCCGTATTGACTAAAGGCAAAAATCTTATTAAATTATTGAATATAAAGATAATTTTCATAATTAATTCTAATTTATATATAAATAGTATTTAAAACATAAACATAAAGGTATTTTTTATTTATTTAAGCTTTATTTAGTTATTTAATGTTCAACATTATATAACACGGGTTTAAGATTTTCAATTGTCACTGGTCGGAGTCAACGTAAACATGTCGGGTCTCCTGGTGAGTCTGTCTGTCTGTGTCTTATATTATATCGTCCAAGGCCAGTATGGTGTTGATTATAGGCAAGACCATTTTAGACGCCACAGCCAAACATGTTAGAATATCATAAACAGTTGTGTTAGAACTTTTATTAAGCAAACAAGACATTGGCTGGATCTCCCCCCGGCCTAACTATATGTCAGAGCTGTCAAACTAATGCTGTTGGTAACTCTTAATGGATTAATTTGAGAATCTGGCTGGTGTTTTAGGCATAATTTTGAGGATCTGGTTAACATTTGAAGTAAAAATTAACTGTGATTTTTAAGGTAAGTGGAAGAACTACAGTATATAATATTCAGAATTTTACTTGAAAGAAAACTTGGGGAAATTTTGTAATTATCGAGATTGTACAAGAGTGTTGTGGTGGACCAGGAGAGTCCCACATAAACCACCTATTTTTGACTCGTAATGTTGAGGACTCGGCAAATTGGTAATAGGAGTAGCAGTTTTCATATTTTTTCTAACTTTTTTTTTATTGAACACTAATGTGCGCTCACCTTTAACTTTCTGCCAATTCCACTTTGTTTTTATACAAATACTTTCAGTGATTGTTTCATTCTTACAAATGCTTCTAGCAAATGTTTTGTAATATGATGGGGTAATTCTCCAGATCTGCACGTTGATACTCTGTGGTAATGTATGAGAACCGCAACCACCAGAAAGAGTTTGATTTCACTCATTTTTTCCAAAGATTTTCTTATTTTAGTAAGTATTTTAAAAGAGCCGACATTTACTAGAAACTAATAAAACCTGACCTAACCAATCAAAGGAACCAACCTAACTTCCTAGCAGGGGGGGGGGGGTGCTCTGTCCCTGGACCTCCTGCCATATTAACCAGAAAGTACTTATTTTGATATCTGGTACTAATGAAAGCTACTTAGTTCAAGAGAAATAATGTAATTTTTTGTTTTTTGTAGATGTAGAAATAAAAGAAAGAACATGGTTGTATGTATGAAAAAAAATTTCAACTTTC
The DNA here is from genome assembly GCF_018991925.1 of Homarus americanus. Classification (NCBI taxonomy): domain Eukaryota; kingdom Metazoa; phylum Arthropoda; class Malacostraca; order Decapoda; family Nephropidae; genus Homarus; species Homarus americanus. Next base: position 783,935 of record NW_024753650.1, on the reverse strand, counting down.
CCCTTGGCCAGACTTATATTCCAAGTATAGAAATAAACTTAACAATTATGAACCCTTCAGTATACTGTATATTGTTAACCTTCTTCTTAATTTTTGCAATTCTTAATAATGATGACAGTCGGGTAGGAAGAGGAAATTAGTTGCCTTAATAATGATTCACTTCTTCCTAGGAACCAACGCTCTATGTGATCAAGGGTATCGCCATCCTCGACAATGATGGCAACCGTCTCCTGGCTAAGTACTACGACCCGAACGTCTTTCCAACAGTTAAGGATGAGAAGAAGTTTGAGAGGAACTTGTTTCAGAAGACACACCGGGCCAACGCTGAGGTCATCATGCTGGATCGATTAACTTGTGTTTACCGTTCCAATGTTGATCTCTTCTTCTATGTTATGGGGCTGTCGCATGAAAATGAGGTAGGTTGTATTTCAAGGATTGTTGTTATGGGCAAGTGCCGGTATCACTTATGTTGTTGAACTACCTATGGCAGAGTTGATAAAAATGTTGAGATATTTACTTGGGGAAGACTTGAATTAGGCATAAAGTTTGAGTGGCTAGACCAGTGGCTTTTTATGACCATTTTATTCTCAGGGTTATCATACCTGGCTCAGCACACATTTATAACAATGATAACATCATCTTGGTTTGCTTGACCGTACATACAGCAATTGAGAGAGGGAACCATGTATGACTTCTTGTAAAATTTTGAGAACGACGACAATTAATATTAGGCTTAATGTAAGGTTTAGTTGGTTTAGTTAAATTAGATCATGACAGTGTGGTTTTGATACCTGTCAAAATTAGTAATCCTCTTGATTCTTATATATTTACTGTGTATGTTTTGAAAATGTGTTAGTGTCATCTCCTGCAGAGAACTTACCAACTTCTGTTATTTCAGCTCATCTTAGTGTCAGTGTTGAGCTGCCTCTATGATGCTGTTTCTGCAATCCTGAGAAAAAATGTGGAGAAACGGACACTGTTGGATAACCTTGATATTATAATGTTAGCACTGGATGAGATTTGTGATGGAGGGTGAGTGAATTTATCATAATTGTCTCTTGATTAGGATATGCTGTTTGTAACTCCTAATTTGTAATAATAATCTGATTGGGAAGGGTTCTTTTTAGTTTAGCATTGTCCCACTTGAGTAAAATTTGATGTGGCATTTAAAACTGACTGTACCCTACACATATTTTAATGATAAATGGTTTAAAATTACCTTTGCAATTATTCTCATCTGTTAATGATATTTGTTTGTGTTGCTCCTTTAGTATCTAGTTTTATGAATCTTCCTTGTGTATAAATGGGGTTCAGTTGTAACTCAGGTTTTATTGAGGTACTGTGTGATGAAGCTATAACACGATACTTAATCTTAAAAATCTAGTATTGTTAACCAGACTCTTGTCTGGTCTTGTAAAGGGGACACAAACTTCATCCACAGTCTGTGGTTTCCTCTTGTTGGAAGGGATTTCAAAGTATGGTCATTAACCAAAGACCTCAGACCTCTTGTATTTTAGTAGGAAGGGATTTTTTTTATTAGCTCATGGCCTCGGGAGAACTCGGTCTACCCCAGGAATCAAACCCGGGACAAATAACTGTACTGTACTAGCAGGATGAATGCCCTTCTATTCAACTGTGGAGTTATAGTACAAGTTGTTAGAATATGACTTCCATGATAAATGTGCATCAGTGATAATATTGACAGTTCATAAATAGGGAGGAAGTTAGAGGTTAATTATTTTCCTTCCTCCACAGTGTACCACTTGAGACAGACCCTCAGGTGGTGAGTCAACGTGTGGCACTGCGGATAGAGGAAAGCCCCTTCAATGACCAGACAGTTACTCAGGTTTGTGGATTACTCATACAGTATGTAGTAGTTTTGTGGAGCTTGAATTAGAATTGGCTGAGAAAACAGGATTCAAATTTTTTAAGATTTAACTTGTCCGTTTTGTTTCTCATATAGTATAGTCATGTATATTTAGTTATAGGGGAAAGTAATTTTAATAGAACACATAATGATAATAGAATATTTGATAGATATTGATGTTGGAAGCTCTTTCTTATTAGTGTATATAATATGAATGTCTTAAAGCAAGCTTTTGTTCAGTCAAAGCCATGTAGGTTTTAATGTTCGCCTTCATAACATTATGTCTTGCTCATCAGTAGTGAAAGGTGATCACTTAATTAATGTCCTCAGATGTAACAATATAAACCAGTAATGAGGAAGCTTCTCTAACTCTCACGTGTGAATATTATCATAAATGGAATAGCTTAACGATCATCAATCATTCGTAGGCTTTTTTGGTTGGTTTTTCCTAAGATATGAATGGCATCTGTACCCTCCGTCACAGTTCGTCAAATTACTGTAGTTTGTTTTTAAAAATTTGGCCCGCTAATTCCCATCAGTACGTCAAAGCATCCTATTTAATTCATTAAATGTTGTCTATCTTCCTCCTACCTTGTTGCTGATTATTTGTGGTGGTTTTATTCTCAGTCTTCATAACACAGTCCACCTATACAGTCCTTTAACCTGTGTTAGATATCCATTTCGTATGTCATGGCAGGTTTGTGGAGTAGAGGTTATCCCCGAACACTTCAGACCCAGTATTTCCTCACACCTCTTGAATCAAAGACAAGTGACCCGGTACAAAGATCTGAATATGTATTTTTTATTTAGTTGTTGGTGTATGTGAAGCATTTACAGAGTGGCTGAGTTGCAGGATTTTTAGTGTGTGTTTGTGTGAGTTTCTTTAGGAAGTTAGTGATATGTGTGGGACTGTGGCCAAAGAAATAAACCATAAGTGGGAGATAAATAACCTTAAGGAAAAACATAAATTTTGAGACAGTTTTCTTTAGTTCTTGGGGAATAATGCATCCAGAGTCAACAGTGTGATCACCTTTATATTTATCATCAGTTTTATCTCATTGAATCTTGCACTCACTGTCTGCTTTAATATTCTGTGCTTGTGTCTGCTTCATCTCTGCCTTTGGCTTTTGTGAGTTTGAGAAAAAGATTGTGATTTATTATTTACTCTTTTGCATTCTACACACCTAATTATAATGCAGAATTTCTTTTTTGTGTTTTCTTGAAATTTTGTTTTTAATGAAAGGAAGTGTATTTAATATGAACACGTTTTTCCACTGACTAGAATATTTTATGAAATTTAGGAAACATTCTTATCTTTCCCAGGTCATCCTTTTATAGCATTATGTAGGGATGTCCAGAATAATGGAAATAACAGTACAACTATGCTTTTGCCATCCCTTCCTCCTCTGAAAAGATGTGAAACTATTGACCCTCAGGCATGACTTCCTGTTAGGGACAGTGTAAGTGCCCAGTCACAGGGGGAGTATCCCTTATACTAATGTTTAAACCCTTCACTACTGGATGCAACTTTTACTGCTGTATTTTATTTGGCTGATGCCAGATGATTTTATTCAACACAGAGAGACCCCTCATACCCAAGGGGTTAAAAAAACTAAAAGTTTAATTTTGACTATGCTATACTATTATAATATCCACTAAAAATTTAAAACAGTATAACTTGAAACTGGAGGAGTTTAATCTAAAATACACCCTAATTAAGTATTACAGTGGTAAAAAGTTTATTCAGAAACATTTAATACTAACATATGGACTATACACTAGTTAACTGTACAGGAAAAGTGAGTGGAGTAAGTACAGTATTAACAGTCCAAAATGATGACAGTATCTTTCCTTTGGTAGTTACACGGTCACCATGTAAGACTGGTTGGCTGATCACCTGAGATTTAAAAGTTCTTATCAACAGCCACCTCATAGAGCCTGACGGTGACAGCGAGCCACTCAGAGATGCACCTAGCTTTTGTGTGTGTATCACTGCTTGTAATCATACACCACCTGAGTTGTGTTCTTAATGCTCTATGTAAAATAAGGCTTTAGCATCCAGTGTAAGTTTGAACATCATTTTATTCAGGGAAACCATACGAGTTAAACAAATACAGTATGTACACTGTAGTTATGATTCTTTGTGATCGTGGTGTGAAGGGTAATCTAGTTACCCTGTATCTAATTTGATTGGGATTTAGATGCCAGTCATAAGTTAGACTGACTATACTGAGTTGCTCAATCCTGACTGTTATAAAGAGTACTTGAGAAATCAGAATTTTTGTATCACTGTACCATTAGTTTCCCCATTTTAATCTAGTCTCTGAAAAGAAATAGTGAAAACTTCTCAATCTAAACTTGGATTGTATTCCAAATTTATATATGATTATTTTAAAAATGGAATACTGAACTGTACTCTATTTAGAAATTAAGAAAGTTATTTTCTCGATACTGTAATGTTTTTTGTTGACTTTTTGTTTTTATAGTCTGGTTCAGATTATCCTGCTGGAGTAGTAGTAAATGATGTGTGGAAAGTATTAGGTGATACAAGTTGGTGTCAGCTGCCTTACTAGAGTAATAAGTGGTGCAAAAGGTGTTAGCTTGACTTCTGAATAGGCAGATGATGTGAATGGTTTAACAGCAGTGGTAAATGGTGTAAGGTTTTGTCCCTCTCCAAATTATCTTGGAATTCCTGTTTTCTAGCTGGTTCAGTTACTAATGGGCACTCCCTAAAACTACCCATTCTTCTCTTTCTTCCATGTAAGTCAAGCATGACTGGCAGAGCTCTTTGGGTTTGCTTGTGAATGAGACACAACCATAAACCTTTTTCCAGTAAATTCTGTTCATGAATACAGAACCCACATTTATTGTGTTTGTTTATGTTCTGTAACAATTATGACAACCACTAAGCAGATAACTCTGTTACATGTTTCAATCTGTAAATTTGGCCATGCATTCTTGCCTGATATTACTAAAATTACTGACTTTAGTATAACAGTATGAACTTGACTTGTTTATGTTCTATCTTATAATTTTCATTTCTCGAAAGTACCAAGTGATGAAATTTTCTCAATTTCTTCCAAATAATGTTTTTTCACAACATGGAGAATGGTTAGTGAGAGTAACTGTGCACTGTTTTATTGGCCTGTGTTCAGTCCCAGGGTACAGCTAAGTGGTTCTCATGACATTCATGGCCAGGCATTAAAGTAAAAAATTGTGACCTAAATAACCCTACACCAGACTGACAAGCTGCTAGGTGGCTACAGGGAGGTGGTGGGGATGTTACTTGTCTTTAAATTTCTTTTTGTTGTCAAAAGTTTGCTCCAATATGTCTTAAATAAGTTGATGAATCCTTATTTTATAACAAAGGTGTGTTCTGTCTTAACTAGTACTGTATACAATAAGAATTTGACCTTGGATGGAAATACTGTACACTTTTTTTTACATTAGGAAAACTGGATGATACACATTTATTTCCTACATTATTTTGTGCTGATAAACTCCAATACAAGCAATAATACAAACTTGCTGAAAGTTTTAGGAGTCAATTCTTGCATTTTTTCACTTTTGAAGTCTTGTCTCATCGTAATGTTGTACTGGCTGGCCAGGATCATGAGCTAGTACAGACTCTCTATTCATTTACCAGCTTTCAGTCATTCTTGACCACAAATTCAGAATCATGATCACATTAAGAGGATCTTGATTTTACCCTTTGAGTCCTGGTTTAGGAGAGTAGCCAGCATCCAACCTTATGTATACTGGCATCGTTGTTGTGTTATTCCTCTGTAATTCATTCTCCTGTTCTCGTCTCCTCATACCTCTGTGTTCTCTCTCCCTTCTTGTGTGTTCTTTCTTTTGTTTGTGTTATATCTTCTATCTTGGCTTTCTGAAGCTCAAGTCAGCCACACGTGTTTGTTAACCATTGTCCTTTCCATCAATATCCTGTCAACCTTTCACTATCAAGCCTTCAGTTGATAGTCATTTCATGTTTGCTCTATCAGTTATTTACGTGGTTCGTATTTAAATCCTGGCACCGAAGTTTGTTTTATTTTTTATTATACAGGTACCGGTTATGTTAATGAAAGGTTTGACTATGATCTTCAGTTTAAACACACAACAGAAAGATGAATTGCATCATCTCTTAACCATAAGTTCAGTCAATGTTCTTAGTCATGAATCCCTTGACCACAAACCCTGACATTGCTGTTTGTTTGTTGTGCCTATCGTGCTGAAGGCCGGCAGTTAGAGGCACAAGAATAATATCTATCCATCCGTCTGTGCTTGTGTGTATCTATCCATCCATCTTACAGACACAATGATATGAGGAACTAGAAATAGATTTATGTGAAACTGAACGTACGGCATCCATAACCCAACGAGACACCAGATGCGTTCAGTAATCGGTAATTTGCCTCCGTACTTTGGGAAGTTTGTCCTTCCCAAATGTAACCCTCAGGACCCTTAGGATCACTGTGTTTATTATTTACCAACATGATAATTCTTCCCATATAAATACAAATTTCAATGAGCCAGTAATTATCATGACAAATATATGTACATTACGGGGATTTCGCCTCTGAATTTTTTTCCCACATAAAAAGTTGGTGGGACATTTGTGGGTTTATTTTGATTATAATTTTACATGATATGTCCCACGTATGTTGTATTTATAGTCATCCATGAAATTAGCAGCCTCGCACATACTCTACCCTGACCATATGACGAGTATGGTATACCATTTTGTTTGGCAGTTTTTGTCGTCTGTATCCGTTTATCATTCTTATCGTATGTTGAGGTTCCGTTATAAGAGGTTTTTTTCGATCTTATATAGACTGAGTCATTGTAATACCCGTTTGTTTTCATTCAGAACATGATACCTACATCCATCCATCTCTTGTTGTCGCGTCTCATGCTTTTGTTTCTCCTCCTTCTTCATATACGTACAATTACCTTATTAATTCTCAAACTTTCTTCCAAATTTCTGTTAAACCCTTTTTTCTTTATTGCTGCTGGTAGATGTTAACTTCATGGTAAATTATTGGTATTTATAAGAATGTATGATGTATGTGGGGTAAAAACCATCGAATAAGATAAGTGGTTTCCTTATACAGTACTGTATTTAAAGTATGGTGATATAAAACCTTTACCAATATAGTCACAATTGATTTGGGACACCTCTAAGCTTCAGTGATTAATGGTGGTGGGGATTTGTGCAGAAGGATGCCATATCATTTGCATAGACAAGAAGTGGCTATGTGAGTCACTTTTCAGATTAGTTGAAATTCTTGGTAATGTTCTTGGAATTCCGCAGGATATCTTGAGCTGTAAGCAGTCCATAAGTGAACCATAGTTTACATAGTCAGTTAAGTTGTAAGTTGAAGACATCTTGCTGTCATTCTTGCACTCGTTTCTGATATGTGAAAACATCAGAATCCTTAGAGACAGATTTTTGTGCATCATGTGGGTGTTATTAGTATCTAACATTTTGTGTCCTGCCACAAGGAATGTGGCAGCCAAGTGGACACAGCACTTGCCTCCTGCCTTAAAGCTTCACTGGTTCATGCCCAGGGAATCCCTAGTCCACCTGCCTGTGAATGGATACTTAACTTTACAGTTGAGGAAATGGAAGTGGTGGAGTGCAGTGCCTTCATCACTGCATCCTTTTTGTATTGAGAAAAGGCTTAGTACTAAGTGTGCTGTGTCCACACTGCCTCTAATGGACTGTCAGGCCTATGGGACTCTTTCACATGTGTAGAAGGGGCACATAGTACTGTACTGTACTGTCTGTTGGTACATATGTATTAACTGACTCTTTCCCAACACTGCAGTATTGGATATACAGAACTGTATGTAATTAGAAAATGTCACATGCATCTTGATTAGTGCAGCATGACACCCTAGTAGGTTACTCTCATCTACAATTTAGTACTTTTCAGCCACTACAATGTTCAGTTTCTGGTTAATGTTGGTGTGAATCTCAATTTAAAAATTTAACTTGCTTAAGTCAACCACCATTGATGAGTCATGGAACATATACGTGTAGGTTGACGAGTACTGTAGTACTTATAAACTTTGGTTCCCGTTATTAGTCAGTGTACAAAGCAGAATGTGCCTTTTCTATGAACACAGGTATTTCAAGTTTTCAATAGTATTCTGACATCATAAGTACAGCATTATAATAATACTCTCTGTCCCAAGATGTAACCTTTATCATAGGCTTAACAAAAATCATGAATTTGGGACATATGAGGCAATTCAGTGGCTTCAGAAGTTTTACACACCGAACTGATTCATTGATCAAAAGTTGCAGCAGTTTTTCCTGTCACTGGGCATTATATACGTATACATTATTAGTATGTTTTTTTTTTCTGTTTGTTTTTTTAGTTTGTGTGAATTACCGTATGTACTCTTCGACAGGGTTTTCTTTTTTTTCTGGAGGGGGCGACAAATATTTAACAAGCAAGTTATGTATGTGTGTGTGTGTATGGGAAAGTACCAGCATTAACAACACCAATTTGTAGTGGTAGTCTTTAGTTAGGTTCTGTGAGTGAGATAATTTTGTGAAATATAACTTTCTGTACTGTTCTCTCTTCAATGTTATACCTTCCTTGAATTCCTGTCTTTTGAATGGATAGGTATAAGTGCATGCCTGGGAGGGTTGTGGGCACTTTACTGTTCTCTGGTGGGGATTTGTTATTGTAGCCCCTAAGACTTGCCTGTTATTTAAGGACACAGCTTATAAAAAAACACCGCCCAATGGCCCTGAAATTGTTTTTTTTTTTCCAGAGAAGGTCTTGAGGCATATGGGTTAAGTCAAATATTAATTTTTTTGATTGAAAGAAACAACATTTGGATCTTTGGTTTGGTGTCAGTCCTTTACCACACGACATTCCCAGTGACATGATTCATTGTTGAAAATTGGCCTTAGTAAGAAAGGCTCCAGGGAGGGAAACAAATTGGAAAAAAATCATAATTAAAGGAAAGTGGTTAAAAAAATGGACCTTGGTTTGGGGAACCTTACCTAAATACTGTACAGTACAATACTGTATTAGTTAGGAGAGACCATTTCCAAAACCTACCTGCCCTCCAGAATGTTACATCCTCAGTGTGGTCAACGTTTGAAGACCCTCCTCTCCTTCTCCCTCTTACCTTCCTCCTATGGTGTTTGTGCATGTTTTCACAATTAATTTCCCCTCTTGTCTTGGACTCAGTAGATTTTGCTAATGGGATTCTGAGGCATGTACACCCCTGCTCACAGGTAATGTATCTTCTATAGCCATTGCATGTTCATTACTTTTAGATGTAAGAATTTTTATGTAAAAGATCAGTTGGCCTTAGCCTCAGAAGAGCTACTGTGGATGACTTTCTTGCATGGTTTCTCTCATTAATTTTTCCTTTCTTTGGCCACATTTACCACTTTTTAACCTGGATGTTTTGTTCTATAGCCATGATAACAGGGTCCTTTTGTATCAGTTGTACTGTCTTTAGTGTTATGTCTATAGTACTGTACTCTGTATGTATGAATTGCTTGTTATTTTTCTATTAATCCCCTCTACCTGCAGAACAGTTAGGTAATGTATCTTTCAAAATTACTTAAGATCAGGAAATTGGGAAAAAAAGTGGGAATGATGTGAATTGGAAGTGAAGGAGTGAAATAGATGACTATAGTTGTAAAAATGGGATGTTTAGTTGACAAAAGCTTTTTTTTTTAGTAGTTAATCAAGTTAATCAAATAAAAGGATCCCCCCCACAAAAAAAATCAGTTAATGTGAAAGAAAGAATAAAGAAGACATTAAGTTTATAGACTGAACATGAACGTTGGCACAGTAAAGAAGTTGAAGTATGAATGTTGAAAATTTTTGAGGATACGTATTATAATTTTTGCTCTACTGTACTTGTGGTTAATGAGTACAATATTTAGATAAAGTTTGGAATAAATTATACATCATGTAGGGAAGAATTATGATTACTACTACTGTATCTAATTACTGTACTAATTTGCCATATACATAACTTTTAACACTTTTGTAGTACTTTTTCATTTATGCATAATTGAAAAAAAACATCTACTTTATAATAACGGGTCAGGCTAGACAAGGCTGACTATTAATGGTGATATTAATTTATTGGTTCAGCAAGTGCGGCAGAAACTCGAGACTACCACTGGTGCGGTAAGTGGAGGAGTGATGAGTTGGCTGGGTTTGACGGTTTCTTGCTGTTTGTTTTTCTGTGGTGTAAACTGTGTAGTGGTGAGGCAGTATTTAAGAATCAGTAGAGCATCTGTGACTGAACAAGTGGTGCACAAATTCTTAATAAAAAAAAGAGGAAAAATAACTATGACCAACAAAAAAAAAGGAAAAATAACTATCTGACCAAATATGTCTTATCTATCTGGTTTATATATATATATATATATATATATATATATATATATATATATATATATATATATATATATATATATATATATATATATATATATATATATATATATATATATATATATATATATATATATATCCATTAAACCATCTCCTAGTACAGTTTGGTCTGGGTGACAGAGGCAGAGTCACATTTATCTGTTGTGGATAAAACTCACAATATTTCTCTTTACTCATCACAGTTTTGACTCGAATATTCCCTCGTTTTATCAATATTAACGCCCTCCCCACCTTATGATTCCTATTCTCTGTTATCTTCCATTCTCAAGTCTTCCTTTTCCTCACCTCCTTGCTCTCTTGACACTCTCTCTCTCTCTATTCATTTGTCTATATTCTTATTGGAGGGACAGTCTTGTAGAACTTAACGTTGGCACATTTCTCCATATTTACATCACAGTCATCTCCCTCCTTTCCTTTTTTTCGTGTTCCTCTCCCAGTGTGATGTTCAGCTTCCTCACGTGAACACTGTCTATTATCTATGGAGATGAAAAATGCATAAGATAGAGTTTTGTGAGAAGATAATTATTTTTTCTCTTTGCCTATACTGTACATCCATGGACATTGTTGTATACAAAAATTAAATTTGTATACAGTACAGTACTTGGTGGATTGTATTTTTAAAGGAAGGTGCACTGAAATTACCGTGTTGTAGCAGTTTGTGTTATTTATGGCATTATTCTATGCAGACAACATGTGCACCTGGCCCGGATAAACAGTAATAACTTTACCAAGTATCATTTGTTTGTAAGTATTCCATATTGATGATATCATCTTGATCAGTTACCATAAAAAAAATTTCATGAGTGAAATTTGCATGATGTAACATGTTAATTACTCAAATCATTCAGATTCTGAAGTGTTGAACAGAATAAATAACATTTTGTATCTTTGTTAAATAAGAAGTAAACATTACCTCTTGACTCATTCTTCAGCAATACCTAACATTTATGATGAGAATCATTGCACTAAAGATGTTCATTTAAACAGGTAAATATTGAATGATATTGTATCATAGTTTAGCTGTAAATGATCCTCCATGCCCTGTATACACAAGAAGTTTATCACAACATTTAAATATTGTTTGTTTCAAAAGATGCTGACAGAAGAACTTTGTTGTATATTCTGCCTACAGTTGATATTGAAACTGCCATTATTGGATACATTTTTATGCCCCTTAAAAACACCTGAAAGGAAAGGAAGCTTGTAATTTGATGTTTTCATTCAGTTATTGCTAAGAACTTTTAGATAAGAAATCAAAAAGTTCAGAATGTATCTACTATCCTAATAATAACTTGCGTGTGATTAAACTACTAATATGAATGCACACAAGTATTGCCATTCTTGGGTTGCCTGCAGTACTGTATCTTACTGTTTTCTGGATGACATTCTTCATCTTAATATTAGCTGCAGTAAAGTATCCTTTAACTGGTGTACAGAGTGTGTCATAAGTCACCCACCATAGGCAAATTATTATTATTATTTTTATTATTATTTTTTTTTTTTTGTGAGGGATCATAACAAATTAAGGAAGATGACAGAAAGGCTACACTAGCAGGAGAAGTCAATTTAATAGTCATATACAAAAACCGTGATGCTACTGCACACAATTTAATCAGCATCACCCAAAAACCTGGATGTTGTCACTTAAATTCTTTTTTCGCTGTGTAGCATCTTGCTCTCCGTACATGACTATTAAACTGATGTCTTTTCTCGTTGTCTTTACGCCTCTACCATCTTCGTTGACTTGTTATGAACATTATTTCCAATTACCAGTACAGTACAGTGTTTGTAAAATGTTCCTTTAAGCAGATAAAAATTAAGTAAAGCAGATATCTTCCAGTTGTGTAATTTTGTTTTGTTTTGATAATGCAATCTTTAAAAAAAATATTGATCCCAAGCATAAAGGTGAAAATGATGAATTGAAGTATGGAAAACTTATTGTATTTACACTAAAGTAAAGGGTTGTTTTCATCATTAAAGGCTCTAGTGCCCCATTAGTATTGCAAACCCCCTTAACAAAACAACACATTCATATATATATACCTGCAATGTCAAGCTGCTTTTCTTCTTACCTTTCATCCCGTAAGGCTTGACTAACACTTTGGGCTTGGTTTAATAATTAATTCCTAAACAGAATACATATACAGGTACTATACGTATTTACACTACATAAAGGCCAAAATTTAAATTATGGTAAAATCCCCTGAAATTGAATTTGATCATTGAGTTTCATATTCATTATTTGGATGATTTGTTGGGCACAGTGAGTGTTAAGAGTAAGAGCACAGTGTAGATATATTTATAAGCACTGGCCAGTCAATTTGCATGCTATGAATCATAATTAGAATGGGAATGGTAGTGAAAATAGCAAACATGACTTAACTGTCTTGAATACTTTTTTTTTATCCAGTTTGACTTTGAACACCCATCATAAATATGGGTAAGTCTTAGATACAGCACTGGAGTTTTAACTGTTGTGTTGCACCGGACTATTGCTGTAAGTAGTGCAACAAATACAGGATGAAGAAAGGCCCATTTTATTGCAACTTTGTCTGGTCTGGATTAGTAAATATCTGTACAGAGAACCTTATTTTTTATTTTTTTATTAAATAGATCAAATTTCTCGGCTTCGTGAGATAGGGAAAATGTCAGATGTGCAGGTGGCTATAGTACTCTGATACTATCTGAGCTACACCACTGTATCACTTTAACTCTCAGGAAGTGGCTCTTTATCTCAAATTCATATGGCGATTTCTAGCACACTCTCTTAAGTGGTGCTCATGTTACAGATACCACACTCCTTAAAGGTTACAGTATTGTATTAAATGTTGAGTGTTTCATAATCATTAAAGTATATCAGAGATGATGTGTGAGTTACAGTGTTCAGTTATTTTATCTGTGTGCTTGGTTTTGATGCATTCAAGACCAGCCAGTAATTTATTTATATTTCAGTTATTTGGTTTGACCACTTTCCTAGGCACAATAGTCAGTGGTGAATAAGTACCAATACTGTACTGCCAAATAATTTCTCATAACACAAACCAACCAAACAAATTTACCTACAGTACGACTATAAGGTTAGGTTAAGTGAGAATTATCTGCTTTAAATAAAGAAGTACGTACATATAGATAATTTAGCAGTTCTAATTTATCATCATAATCATTTTACCGCCATTTTCCACCCTTGTTTGTGATGACCACAGCTACTTAATGGCAGCTCTTCTTGCTGGTATTTTTTCTGTGTTAGCCATCTTGCATATCTTACAGCTGCTTTGGATTGATGAAAGCTTACCTCTCACAGATGAAATGGAAGGAATTTATCATGTGAGAGCTCATCATTTTAGATATTCCATTACTAAGAGAGGCAATAAGAAAAACAAGAAGACAATATTCACATACGAAGCATCCAGAATGCTAGGAGTTAGAAACAGCGAAGTGTATGAGGTGTGGCAAAGGGGTGTGTAAATAGTGAAATGGATGATAAAAAAAAGTTTGCCGAGACAGTCTGGGTACAGCATGTGAGAAGGATGCAGGAAGAGGATATTTAAGAGGGCATGAAGGTGGGGTAATGTAGGAGCCTAGATCTTAAATGGGAATGGTAGAACTATAATACATTAAGTAGACTACAGATTTAAGGGAAGGAAGAAGGCAAAGGAGGTGTGTGGTGATGAGGATGGCTGGAGGCTGTTATGTACTTTGTTGTGATCTCATAGTGGTGTTCCCTGGAGGAGTTAAGAGGCATTATAAGATAAGATAGTGTCATGAAGATTATTATGCCCTTTATTTTTTCCATTTTGGTATACAGTAGTACTTTTTTTTTATTAATTGACATAGTGAAATGATTTATATCTACTTTTTTTTTTTTTAAGTTTTTAGGTTTTTACATTATTGGTGGAGCTGCTATTTGTTGTTGAAGTAGCTAAGGTTTACAGTGGTGTGGTATATTTTCTTTTACTCACAGCTAGTCACGGGTGGGTAACATCCATTCTCTCGTGTGTATACTGTACTTGTTATAGGTCACGGACGCAGTATTTCTAGAACGAATGCAGTAAAGTCTCAGATTCAGGGGGTTTTATTTCTCATCTCAAAATGGTGTACTGTACCTGTACCGGGTATGTAGATAAATTTTTACTTGTAAATCAATGTGGATCAATTTCTCCCCAAAACTTAATACGTGTACTGTATTTCCCATTTTTAAAGAGAGAAAAAAATATGATAATTACTTTTCCTCAATAATAGATGTAGCATTTCTATAGACAAGACAGTACATAAAATCATTAAGTTCTCATAAATTTAACTTGAGAGAAGAAAACAGTTTGGTCCCACAAATGTATGATACACTTCACAACGTTCATTAACATCTATACTCCTCGGGTACAAGACAGTTCTCTTCCTGTTTGTCGTGAACTGTGAGCATTGTATACAGTACCTTTGTTTAATGTAACGCCGTACCGACAACACTCTGAAAGTGTTTTTGCCAAAGTTCTTACAGTGTATTGCCAATGGTCTACAATTACAGATATGTCAGATTACCATACCTGTGCAGTACTGTACTTCATATCAAATTGGTTAGAATATTTTGTATCCATATTAGTTCTGATGATAGTGTATGATTACCCCTCTGTGATAATTTTAATGGTGTTTTTTCCTATAACTTTAAATCATTTGTAAAGTCAGATTGATACAGTATATACTTTATTTTCCGATTTTATTTTTTTTATTTATTTTTTTCATACTGGCCATTTTGAGTGTAGAGAGACTGAAATGCAATACAGTACTCCATGTCTTGTTGAAAACTATTCCAGACTTATTTCTATATTTAGACTTCTTGATACTAATTGATAATTATTATACAACAGTAATGCAATAAATGAGTACTTAACAGACACCGTATTAGATTTAGTTTGTGTGTGTGTGTTGTTGTGTAGTCTATTTTATTACTTTTATTACTGGTACTGGCAGTTTAAGGAATTTTAAGTCCCTTTTTTCATGCAATGTTCCCAGTCTTTGTAATTGAATATACATTAACTATAGAATGTTGAATGGCTTGCAACGTGTGTAGTGGAGAATGTTGGTTTAGAATTGCGTATAATGGAATGACGGGGTTTTAATATAATGTGTATGGTAACTTAAGCTGTACTGGATAGGATTGTGAAGCTGTTATATACTTTTGCATATATAGCAGTTGCATCTGTGTATCATTATTCTTATCATCACTGTTTTTAGGTTAATTCTCACACTTTTGTGGGTTAGTCATGATTATCTGATAGCAGTTCTCCATCCAACGTGGTCTCTTGCAGTCTCCTTCATCAAGTTGTTCTCTCTGAGGTCATTACTTACAATCTCCTCTTATGTCATTCTTGGCCTGGTCCTGGCTCTACTAACCTCCACAGTCAAACTCATGTATCTTCTGAGGTTTCCATTCTCTCCACATGCCCAAACTATCTCCACTTCCTTCTATGCAAAACTTCACCACTACTGAACTCACAGTACCCAACCACCCTCTTAGCTCCGAACAGGGTTTCCTATCTTTCAACATCTCAACATTCTCATTTTATCTCACCCAAGTCTATGTATGTCATTCGATGTAACTGCCCATCAAAACAGTTTGATTGTTGACACATCAGTTGTGTTGTTGATGAATTTGATCATTTAAAAACTGGTTTGACAGTTCTGGTCCTTTGAACAGCTTTTAATTCCACATGCAATACAGTATAGCCATATAAACCACACTGCCAGACACAGCTTACAAGACTGAGCTCTAAGTTCTTCCATCACTGTCTTGAAATACTATAATTATTCAGGCAGTATTTACCTGCCTCCTCCTCTCATGGATTCATATTGGATAAACTTAACAGGACCTGGTAACAATTAACATCTCATTATTCCTCAAGACGATTTACCCAACTGAGGGGCCTACACAGGGACTTCATGTATTACTGTATAGTTGGTACAGGTATTGGCAACTTTAAACATAAAATTATGGTCACAATTTTAATAAATTACTGATTAACTAGTTCACTCACATCAGTAATATTTGCAATAAAGGTGATGGAATATTGGTTGTTGCATTTGTGTGTTTGTGTGTGGTTTTTGGCTTGCTTTTTTTTTATTTGCTCTTTCAAAATATTTTGTCTATTTTAGCTCTTTGTGAGAGATATTCCTAAAGATTTCCTTAACAAACTCTGTTGTTTCATATTTTCATTTTAGATTTGCCTTAATTTTTCATGCAAATGAAAGTGTTTACCAATACTGAATGGGGGAGTTTTCTCTTAAGAAAAATATCAATAATGTTTATTATACTGTACTACTTTGAATATTTCAAGGGGAAGTTCATTACCATCACTTCTCTCACACAGGTCTTGCAGTCAGCCCGTGAGCAGCTCAAGTGGTCATTGTTAAAGTGATGAACTGAGAGCAGGCATTCTGCTAGTTGTTATATGACCTATACTTTTTCTAAATAGATGTATTGTAAATGAAGGTTTTCAACAATATTTGAAGATAATTTCTTTGGTATGTGCTTAACGTGTACTGTATTTTGAATGATATAAAAATTGGATTTCATTGATTGAGGTTGACATACAGTACTGTGTATAGTAAGGAGTTATTTATATACCCGGTAATACAGGTATCCTTTTTTTTATTACTTTTGGGTATATTTAGATTGTTTTTCTTTTCCTGGTGTACAAAATACAGAGTACCCTGTATCTGAAAGGGGAAGTGTTATTTAAAGTTTTGTGACCAATAGCATATAATTTCTGTAAACATTCTTCACACTTGTAATATTTCATGTATCTTTAGTGGAATATATAAATTTTATATGAACTTTACTTGTTTTTAATACATACGTACAGATAACACGGAGTGTGGTTTAACTTGTGTGCTCTGCTCTACAAGTCAGATTAAATCTGTATAAACACAAACCACAAACACCTTGGAAGATTTTCATGCAAGGAAAGTGATGGAAACCTTTTGGCTTCCTTTCTCCCAGTTGTGGTTGGGTGGCAGCCTCCAAGTAAAGAGGGTTAGCCTAACTCAAGGCCTTGGTGTAGCCAGAGGAGTAGTGGCTCTGTACAATACACACCATAGATGATAATTCGCCTCCAACATGACCTGACCCAGACTCACGGTAATGTCTTGTAGATTGGGAAACAATAACATTACAAATTGTACTTGGCACATTACTGTACAGTACTTGGCCTTCAAGAAACCTACTTACAGAATGTTTTAGCAGGTTTTAAAAGAACTTCCACCAAGTACAATATATTAATTAGAATGTGCAATGATGTAATAAAATTATAGATTTGCAGTTATGCAGTTTACTTTTTGCCACTCAAATTTTGTTTATACTCAGCTAATATTTGCAAGTACATAGCTTTCATCTTCCCCACACAAAATGCATCATGGGAAAACATCTTGTGCACCACAATACAATACATTACTCGTGTACCGTTCCCAGAATCTTAGCCACGGCAGTATACCCTGCCTGTTCATTAGTGGTCCAGTAAAAAAGTCTGGAATGTTACTGCTGTGTCTAACCTCAACTTCAAGGATATCCTTCTCCTCGACAGTGCTCTTGGTCATCTTATGCACATCACTGACTTGTATCCTAAGATTTGGGTCATGTTTATAAGTACCTGTCTAATGCCACTTCCTCTGATAAACCAGTGGATCAAGGAGTGATAGCTACAATGATATATGTGGAGTGAATATTTCCTCAGTTCATTTAAGCTGCTGGTGGGCCAGGTAGTTCTGTACACACACCTAATGCCAAGCTCTCCTTATGCAGGAAACGAGAAGGTATTGATGAGGTACTGTATACTGTATCTCAATATATACGTTGCCTTGCTGTACTGTATGATGTGTGACTTTTATGCTTAGTGATGAATTTGAGAAAAAATACGATAAAAAAAAAATGCCGAACTGCTGAATTCCTCTGCCACATCCCCTCCCGGTGTCAGTTTATGCATCGCTGCCACAGTCTCTCTGTCTTGTCTGTTTACATTGAATAGAACCTTACTGAAATCCTGTAAGATGAGTGGAAAATGCCCAGCAAGTGATATTTGTGCCTTAGGTAAGAAGAAACCAAGGAAAAATATTGATGTAGAGATTATAATAGATGTTTTAAGGCATTTTGAAGCTACTGAACAGATGTTATCACCAAAGTGATTGTTCTACTCTGCCATCTTTAATGAGTGATCCAAACAGAGAATGCATCCCTACAGTTAACAAGCTTTACAAACAAGAAGAAAACTGTCCAGCTGTCTTTGGACCAATATGTTAAATGTCCATCCTTAGTTGAAGAGACAGACAATCCTGCAGATACGTCTCAATAACTACATCACTCGTATGTACATAATCTCCTAAACCAACTTCGGTGAATATCTTATTGACATAGATTTTATACAGTACAGTATCTAAATATACTGTATTTATTTTAACTTATAATAATCTAATTTAGGTATTTAGTTAATATATATACTGTATATATATATCATTGGGTCTATGGTAAACTAGTACAGCTCCTCCCTGACTTACGACCTACTCGACTTACGACCACCCGGACATATGACCGCCTCAGTCGTACCAAAATTTTGTTAAATTACGTATTTTCGAGTCCCAATGTCTGATTGCACTGTGTACTGACAAAATTTTCGTTTGTAATTCTTTAAAATGGCTGGCAAGATAAAAAGTGAGAGTTTCGTGGTGCTGAGAAGAAAAAGAGACACCCATTTTAGATTTTCTATGTATTATTTAAGCATTTTCGACTTACGACCTGGATTTGGGTCCCTAACCCCGTCGTAATTTGGGGAGGAGCTGTATATACAGTATGTTGTCTCACTTAATATCTCGGTTTTATCAAGAAGGTGTCCAATGTATAATGACGTGCAGTACAGTATATCTACCGTACTTGTGTGTACTCAATAATAATTATCCAATGAAATTTAAACTACCTGGTAAAAAGTTATTAAATTGTTATTAGTGTTTGCATGAAAAGTTAATGCAGTGTAGAATCATTGTCAAAAGGATTTTATATATATCCCGCCACTGTTAACATTGTATCCTGTATAGCGACATAGGTCAGTATCACACAGTTATGCCACTTATATACAGCGAAGATTTATAACATTCCACTGTTTTCTCAGTATTTTGCAGCACAAACTGGCATAACCCACTTGCTATGTCACTAAGGATATCACACAGGAGTTATCAGTATAGTGAGATATATTATCAGATAATTTTAAGTACAGTACAGTACAGTATACTGTACAGTAATACAGTACTTTCGACTCCACTCCTGACTGACCTTGCCATAGGTTAACCCCATTACTTTACATGATGATTCCACTACTAGTTCAGATCTATCTAACGACGTGTGACCCCACTTTAAGTTGACTACACCACATTCTGACCTGTTAAAAATTCTTTGGTATGTGCTAACCCAACCAATTCTGAGCCCTACTACACGTGGAAATTGTTCTGTATTCTTTCTGTGATCTTTGGCCTATCAATATATTTGAATTACAGCTACTTCTCAAATTACGACCACCCCAGTCGTACCAAAATTTTTAAAATTACGTATTTTCGAGTCCCGACGTTAGTGATTGCGCTGTGTACTGATAAAATTTTCATTTGTAATTCCCTTTAAAGTGTCTGGCAAACTTAAAAGAGAGTTTTGTGGTGCTGAGAAGAAAAAGAGACCCATTTTAGATTTTCTATGCATTATCTTTGCATTTTCGACTTACGACCAGGATTTGGGTCCCTAACCCTGTCGTAAGTCGAGGAGCAGCTGTACTTTGATTTATGAAAGGGACGCATCCCTGAAAATCCTCTTGTAAATCGAAGCCATTTTTTCCCATTGATTACCATTTAAAAAAAAAAAACTCGGGTGTAACATCACTGTCAGATTCTTCCTCCTGTTGTGTTGGCTCTACAAAACAACACTCACGGCAATTAGTGGAACATCCACAGTCAGACTCAAGGTTATCAGGGACTGTATCACCTTCATTATCAATTTCCTCTTCTTGATGTGTGGGGGCCTGAGTTGTGGTCATGCCATGTTCTTGTTGGTATGTGTGACAATCAAAGATTCATCAATTTCTGCCTCTTATTTGGTGATTGGTTACCCAAACTTTTAGATCAATTTATAATAGCACCTTCATATGACAGTATTATCTGTGCAATATACTGCACTACAGTATATTGCTCACTGTATGTGTTTAGCATGGGATGTTCCGAGATGCCTGTATCAGCAATTCAGCATCATCCAATGTAATCAAAAAATATCGTAAAGTATTTTCTCAATAGCAGACTTTTCATTCAGATAACAAAGCGTTGGAACCAAAATAATTGTATTAACAAATTTTTGTAAATCAAAGCATTCCTGTACAGTATACGATTTTGCCATATTGTCTGGTGTATGGATAAGCAGATTTGTTTCAGTAATACAGTCATCTCCAATGTGTTCTGACAAATAACTTGGACATTAGTACAGCACAAGATTAGAAAATCAAAATAAAAGACTGAAGGTAAAGTTAACATTTCAGTAGGTTGTAAACTGTAACTAAACAGCTTGTTTCAAATGAACAAAGAGAGTTTTAAAAAGGAACAGAGTACAGGAAGTCCAAAAGACTATTTTGAATATTGTACAGTATTGTGGAAAAATTAAACAGATTAGTTCAAAGAATGTAATTAATTTTTTTGGTATGAATATTAACCATTAAAAACATCACAAAGAAGTTTAAAATTGAAGCAATGTCAGTGCTGAAATATGCATTATGTACTCTTAGTGTAACTTAATTTCACAAAAAATGGGTTAACTAAGACAGGTTGCATATTACTGTACAAGAGATTTCAATTCACAAATGTAAGAGTAAGGATATAAACCTCCATTCCACAGACCTGAGTGTGAGTCACATACAGTACACTAACTACAGTCAACCCTCACTTTACGCGGTTAATGTAACCCACAGGGTACCGCGGAAAGTGAGAAACGCGTAAAGTGAATAACATAACATATGGGATTAATTGAAATAGAGACCGGGCCGACCCCCAAACTCCACTTTTTGACGACACACAACTATGTTGTAGTAAAAATATTATCTTAACTTTATGATGGTATGCACACACAATTAATAATTAAGAGAAATATCAATAATATTAGGTTTTTTAACACTTACATTAGTAGAAAAGATGGCTGGGCACATGGGGATGGGCGGTTGGTTCCGAGGCAGAGGGCAGATTATTGGCTCTCACCTGTATCACTTGTATCAATTGTATCACTATCCACCACAGAGGCTTGCAGGGCCTCTTTGTCAAACCCCCCAAAGTCCATATAAGTCCATATCCTCACCATAATTATCACTATCACTGACTTGGGCCGGCTGTGGTGGGTGGCGGGTGAAGAACTGGTAATGTTTTGATGACTGGGCGACCTTGTGCGCACCATGTTCGCGCCGCTTACACAACTTGGCGGATGGCGGGAGGTTTGGATCCAAAAATGGCGCGGCTCGCCAGCCGCTCTCCGCGTAAAGGGGTACACGCACCGCGGAATGTGAGCATCCTGGGTTCCGGCAGGGCACCGAGTAAACGTGGAAACGCGGAATGTGGGACCGCGTAAAGTGAGGGTTGACTGTACATTAAAAGCCACTTTATATTAAGCTTCAAAAAAAAAAGTTGATTAAAATTACCACCTGACACGAGATTATTTGATGACCTCGTGATAATTGCAGTAACAACAAAGTAAACTGAAGAAATAAGTCTGTCAATATATGCTTAAAATTTAACCAAGAGAGGCTAAATTGACATAGTAGATGTCAAATAACAATACATACCCTGCAAATGTATTTAAACACAACACAACACAATACAGTACTGTACACTAAAGGCCTGTCACTTATAATAAAGGTAATTTTTCCCCACAATGTTCCCTATATAAAATTAGCTGCATGGATTTTCTGTTCTAGTAACCTTAGTTCAATCTTTTTTATCGGTTTTAATTAATAAGAAACAGATGAACTGGACAGCAATTTAAAGGTTAAGATCCCATCCCATAACAGTACTATGTACTGTCTATGAATTGGAAAATAATTGGTGTGGCGCTGGATGTGACAATAGCAGAGTAGATCATTGATAGTTCCTCATAATCTCAATAGTACTTTATAAATCAGGTAAAGTTGTTGTATATTTAAAATTAAGACATGTTTCCACAACTTTAACTATGAATTATTATATTTATAAGGGAATTAGAGGGGGAGCCCAGTCAGCAATGTAAATGTTTATAATAGTTTTAGTTTTCTGACACTTTTTGGTCATAGACATTTTGGGGGCATGTATTTCGTTATTTATGATTGGTCTGTAGTATTATAGACACCAATTAGTAAATATAATGGTAACATCATTATGAAGCAAGTTTGTTGATTGTCTCTACAGGTACAGTATAAGTATTTGTAAACATGGTACCGTATTTAAAATATAAAATGTTTACCTATTTTTGTTTGTACTCGTGCTTGGAAGGTTAGCACACCTTTTAAACCAAACCAATCGCCAATAGACCAAAAATTTATTTTTACTGAATTTTTAAAGACTTGGATGCAACATGCATTAGTTGTAAGCTAGTATAATGTAGCATCCATGCTCGTGTGTTAAATGGAATATCTTTATTACAACTTCAACATAAAGATTAAAACTTGACACAATGTTATCAATACTGTACATTATGCTCTCCTAGTGACTAATTGAAGATTACAGTACTGAGTCACTTACAGCCACATCCCCAGACCCGACTCTCCCAGTCTAATACTGTACTGTTCCTCCCTGACTCCTTGGGTGTGAGGGATCTCTCTGTGCTGAATAAAATATTTAATGTGTCATCCAGTAGTGAAGGGGTTAAACTTACATCAGGGGGGATTTTCAATAAAAATATTGAGTACCGTAGGAGAGCAAGAATGGCTGCTTAAACTACCTATTTGTAATTGATAAAGAATCAGAATTTTGTATTCCTTGAATTGCTCTAACTTATATGCACATACAGTATAAAGAATGAATATACATATACTGTACAGTATCAGAATGCATAATACTTTGCTTCAAACTTTTTCATATACTACAGTACACAAATTGTGCAGTCACTGGAGTGAGATTTATCCAAACAAGGTGATCGCTGATCTTCGTTTTGCAAATTGGCTTTGCTGAAACAAGAATGTACCAGTTGCCATTTACTGGCACTGTGATATGAAAAAATGTGAAAAGAATGAACACAGCTTCAACAAGGATGTATGAGGGAATGGGTGACAAAAATGGAGTACAGTATAGGAAAAGTGGATATACAGTAAAGGTAGGAATATATGACAGGAGAGCACAGTATGAACAAAGGTAGAGAAAGAAAGCATTCAACATGGAAAGAGATTACTGTATATATTGCATACAAGACGACCTTTGAACCATGAAAAAAACGGGGGGGCGTCCTGGCTAAGTATAAAACATGAACTTTAAATCAAGTGTTGTAGTTTGTCATCACGGGTGGCAGAGATTGACAACTAGACTATTTTATTTAATGAATGTTATGTGACGCAGGGCAGGGCAAGACCGTCGCTCACAGTTTGTCAAATAAAAATAAATACTGTATAATACTGGGCGATACTAACACTGCTAACTTTGTTTATACTGTGCATAGCCATTACTGTACACATTGTTCTCTCCTTATAAGACATACTTGGACATTTTAGATAAAAAGTATCTGGGAAAAGATTTGTGTGGTGAGGGTCTGGAGCAGTTATGTAACTTAGGAGGTACAGAAGTGTGTGCGTGTGTGTGGTTGGCACCAACAGGCTGTAGCATGTACACAATTCCTTTTTCTTGATGTAAGTTTTCTTTAACCCTCTCACGCACGCAATAAGTTTTTAAGTTTCCGAGACCATGAACAAAATTCATATGGGACCACTATTGTGAGGTCTGGTCATCTTAGTTCTGCAGCCAAATTATCCCACTTTTTTTTTTGCATGATTAATACATCACTGGATTCGTCATTACTGTATTTTGGCTAACATAATTATGAAGAAAAAAAAAATGCGAGTAAAACTTATTTTTCTCATTCTGAATTAAGAAAAAATTACTTGTTTCCCAGCATCTTATCTTTCGATATTTTCTCACAAACCAACCAAGTGTATCATAAATGCGGAATTTAATGAGGTTTTCAACGGTGCCTTTGGAACTTTGATGCAACTAGTTGTGGGGAAGGAAATACAGTAAACAGACAAATGTGACCTACTAGCATTGCTGATGGGATGAAACTGATGGATAGCAGAACTCCACCCACACTTTGGTACTTTCTGGAAGCTTCCCTTGCAAAATCATGCAGTCATGTATGATGCACAAAAATTTGAATTAAATTGAAAACTTTTTGGGCAAATATTTTGAAGTTTAAGAATGCAATTTGCATCATTGATGCAAATGACTTGATGCGAGTTGCGTCATAAAGCGCGAGTTAAAACCTTTGTATTGGAGAGCAATATTTAATTATTGTAGGTAACAGCAAATAAACAGTTGATAATGACAATTTTGAGGCTGTAAATCTCAGCTGGTCACTTATTTTTGGCAGCGCAGCAGCATAAAAACTAACACATATCCTCCTCCACCTCACCACCTTCCTCATCATTATACACTGGCTTTTTATTACACATCTACCCCTCAGCTGTTATTAAAATATTTTTTTTATTGTACTGTAACAGGTGTTGATGAGGTACATTTAATTTTTGAAGGTAAAAGAAAAACAATTGATAAACATGTACATCTTTTCATCCAAAGGCTAATGAAACAAATATTTCACTGTACTCAAAGAAACTAAAAGACTGGTGTAAATAAACTGTTGTGAGGTACAGTTACAGAAATGTGTTCCATTCCCCCTGTGGTAACCCGTGTCTCCAAACGGCCGACCTATAGCAAACCTATCCACCAATAACGTCTGTCGTTACACGGCCAATACCCATTCATCCATAAACAGCGATACTACTACTGCAACGGTGCCACTTGGAGACACAGGTTACCATAAGGGGGCGAAGGAACACATTTCCCCAACTGTACCATAGAATAACCAACGCCTCAGTGTAGTCACGAGTGTTTATAATACAACAGCATGATCACAGCTGCAGATTCTGAAAGATAATAGACAATATCTTGTCTATGAATATAGGTTGTGTTGGTCATTCATAGTGACAACTTACACCATATGACAAAGGTTCATATCTTTTAATCAAGGCAAGTACAGCCCAAAACTTTAATTATAAATTGAAAATTTGGGGTCGTCTTATATGCCGGTATACTGTGTATGGCACAGTTGGGATATGAAAAATAAAATGGAATCTGGCAATGTATGGGTCATCAAGGAGTCTGCGTCACTGGTCACAGGAGAAAGACACTTGTGCAGTAATACTTCTATGGGCAAGCAAGGCCAACCAATCTACACCAAAATTTCTCATATGAAATACAGTAGTTTATAATTAGTTTAACCTAAATACTACTACTATATGAGCAGTGTTGCAGTCTTTTACATGTTAAGACAAATTATAATCTACAATAAGTTTTAAATCATATATGCCTCTGCCAAATTATAACCAACTCATGATTCTTAGCTCCTGAAAAGTTCTCAGGACAAATTTTATACAGAAACCTCCTGCAATTCATAAACTATACTGTACCACAGTCATTACAGGTCATAATTTTCTGTTTGCTCAAACCATTAAGCATAAGTTCAATCCTGTACCCAGGCAGAGTCAGATGGGTGTTGTCAGTGATGCACACACAGGTACAACTGAATGAGAAGGCAGTCAATCTAACCATTCTCGTGTGGGGATTTCCTTCCGAGAAAACTATGGCAGATGCTTTAAGGGATTCTAGCTTAATGTTGGCTGAATATGCCTTTTTGTGTCATTTAACTCCTTTTGTATTTAAAGTCAAGTGTCAAATGTAGCATCAGTTCTTAATACTGTACCTCATCTCCATCCATCTGTATGCTGTCTTCAAGACTGTGTCACATACAGTAGTATAATTATTGCCAGTTTCAACCAATATTGAACTCCTTAAATGTTATGTAGTTTAATAAGTATCAGATATATTATTCAAATGAACTGACTTCTTTAGTATCAAATGACTTTTGATTAAAAACTATATTTGAATTTAATTTCTCATCCAAAATAGCAGTAGGAAAACAAAGAACCAGACGAAAGCAGAAATAAAATTCTTATCCGTTTCTAATATAAGAACATTGAAAAAAAAAGCACTACATAATTACAAAACCAAAACCTGTTATCTCAGAGGTAGAGTAAGAACAGTACATGAGCACATCCACAAGTGGTGTTGTCAACTGTATTACATACACAATAATGTCTTGGCTGCAAGCCCTAAACAATTATCATATTACAGTACACAAATGAGAATGCCTAAACTGTACACCTAATAACTTTTAGAAAATAAAATCGTACTCATTACAATGACACAAAGCTTCCCAGATTTCTCTAGAATAAAATCCTATATAACTTAAATACTGTACATTTCATTCCCATAAATGTTATGGAAAATTCAGTCTTGCAAAGAAAGCCTTTTACTCATTTACTTGAAATATTTCTTCAAGTATAACTTATGATAACCCGCTCCTCAAGTCCCACAACAAAGTACTGTAAAATAAAATTCTAGGTGAATTGGGTCCACCACATCACTTTGCCCAAAATGGGGAACAGAAGTGTCCAATGATGCAATCAATTTAAACTCTTCTTTTCCTGGCAGTGATTTCAAGCATTGCGACCACACAATACAGTATACTCCCTCTAACCCGGACTCACTTAATCTAGATCCCCTTGCAAACCGGACTGGGGTCCAGCACCAGACACATGTAAACCCAACCAGGGAGAAAACAAACAAAATCCAGTTAGTTTGAGAGAAAGTTCGTGTAACCACGGGCTGCCACTGTGGTGGCACAGGAGGCAATAGAAGTGTCTTAAGAAATATGAACAGTGTACTGTACAGTACATATACGTACGTAGTTGATGAGATTAGCAGTGAGAACATAACCTCCGCTCCACCTTCGGTAGCGTACATTGTGAGTGTCGTACAATCACCTCAAAACTTAACCAAACCAAAATAATTTAATAATTAAGAAGTACTATACTTTATCATTAACATGTACTATGTACTTCTACTTTTCATCAAAAGACATATAATAGCACAGTAAGAATGTGTACCATAAGAAACACTCTTCTACTTTGTACGATTCTCTTGTCACTCTTCTATCATATACTATCATATAAGACTGCAGTCATGAGCTGCAGCTGTAAAGTCTTGGCTAAAAATACAGTAGGTTCAGTGTTCTTAGGTTGGTTGAGTCAGAAATCCCCCACCCTCTTCAATTTTCCCTGCCCAAACTGGACAGGTCTCCCCCTTTAATGAATCCGGATTAGAGAAAGTTTACTGTATATATAATCATTAAATCAAATAAGAATTATCTTAGCTTAACCTGATTCATATAAAAATGTATTTATGACACTTGATAATCCTTCCCCTTGAGAACTCCTGGATCTGCCCCTGCAATTATCTTCCTTTAAATAGAACTTTATAATGATTAAAGAAAAACAAAATAAACAAATACAAAAAATTGGTTAAAGTGCATCAATAAACTTTTGTACTGGTCTGCCATTAGCGGTGCAACTGCTTAATTGTCAACTCATAATATGGCTACAATGCATTTAATGGAACATCATAATCTGCTATTATATTTAAAACATTTTCTGCTGCCACATATTTTTTATTATTACTTTTTGATTGTACATTTTATATACAGTACTGTATTCCGGTAAAAAAAAGTCTTGATAACTTCAGAAATAACAATAAAGAGAATTTATACCAAGTAAAAACTACAAAACAATTTTATTCTTTATTAGTTTCCAAAGCACTGAAGACGACGCTACCTTACTAAAGCCATATTTATATAATTTACAGCAAACAAAACCATCATAATGCACTTATTAACATATCATCACTGTACTGTATTCATCTGTGAAGTGTTCCATTATGTTATGGTTATGCACGAGTTTATATCCACCAGAATCTTGAAAAAGTCAGTTTGTATAGAAAATACACTGGTGCATAACTAATTCTTTTGTCTATTCATTACACCAATTCTTTTTCTGAACAAATTAGCTGGTGTAGATAACAAATTGCTGGTCGTCAGGTGAGGGCATCTCAACCTGTACATACTGTTGAGTGGAGTTGTAGTCTGTCTCGTACTGTGGTGTCGTACTGGCAGCTGCTCGCATGTTATTTCTGTAGAAAAAACAGGTTTCATTAAACATGAATCCATACTATTTGGTAATATAAATGTATATATTGTTCATATAATTACATAATGAGGTACAAAGAGGAGGGATTTGAAACAGTGAAGTCAACAGGTGGGGTCCTGAGTGTGTATGAGGAGGACATGAAGTAGTGCTTGTACTAATTCTTTCATTGATGAGAAACTCAGGTGTTTCATAAAAGCAACAGATCAATACTGACAGCAGTAGTAGAGATGGAAGGTTTAAGAAGCAATATTGGACTTAAAAGAAAAGTAGGGAATTAAAATTAAAAACTATGTGTGGGGTCAACAATTCACTGAAAAGTAAAATGGATTAGAGTGCAATATGATGGTAGGAGCTTATGAAGTGCATGAGAAGCAAGAGATTGTTACAAAGATTTAAGCAGGTGATAATAAGTCACTTGGCTAACTTAAACTTGAGGTGGCCATTCATGTCTGGGTGGACTGTGGGTGCCATGGGTGTAAACCACCGATCCTTAGGACTGTGTAATCTCAATACCTATTAAGACCAAGACAGAAATGAACAGACAATACAATTAAATTAGAGAAGTCTAGAGGTGTCATTCGATAAATTTTGGATCATGAACAGTGGAGTTATTTCATTTTTGACAGTGGTAATGTGATCAAACCTGATGACAACTCCATATACTGTACACTGCATATGCAGGTCAAAGATATGAAAAAATTTTTGTAGATACTGTACTGTTTATCTCCATGTTGTGTTGGCCTTTAACTGCTGCTTTCTACAACCATACTGCACCACTCTCCCAATCTTTTGTCCTCGTCTGAGGTTTTTGTTTCTCTTGAATCTTCCAACTTAAAGTAGGAAGGGAGTAATGTGATAAATAGAGTGATGTAGTATGTACAGTACTGTTTATATAACCTTCAAGAGATACATTGGGCATAAAAGATATCATAATCATCACAGTGTCACTGCCATTTCCCACACTTATGGGGGCTAGCCATGAGGTCCCAGTTGCCATCAAGCAAATTTGAAGCACGTTTTACGGGTGGAAAGCCTTCCTGTTACCAACCCACTTACAGAGTGTGAACTGGGAATTATATATAAGTTTCCAAGCATCCAATTAGCTGGCAAGACCCAGGTGGTTACTCCCATGGTAACCAAAGATTACCCATTGGTTAAGCCTTTGTTGTGTTTTTTATTCTGGCTTGACTCAATAAATTCAAGGTTTTAGAATGCCTTAATAAGAGTGAATCTGCCTCCTCTGTGAGATGCTTTCTCAAGTGTATGAGTCGTCCATCCATTATACAGGCTGACTTAGACAAAATCTTTGCTGCATTAATGAGCCCATCATTCTCAAAGACCTAATAAGATTAAGTCTACTAAGTTTGACAAGATGGAAGGGGATTTGTCACTATAATGGAAAGACACAGGAAAACCATACTCTTATGACTGACGCAATGATGCAAGAGCAAGTTAATACAGGAGAAAATCATGGGCAAAGAAGGCGGGCCAAGCACAGGTGAACAATTTAATGCTTGTGCAGAACAGCTGGAACATTTTTAAGAGATACCAGATAAAGTGTGTTGCTTTCTTGGGGGAGGCTGCCAGAGCTGACCTTGCAGCTGTATAGGAGTTCCAGCCATGTCTCCTTGAGATCACTGAGGAAGAAGGCTACACCCCTGACCAGATGTTTACTGCCGATAAAACTAGTCTATATTGGAAGCAGTTAAGAGAAAAGAACATCTATTCTGAAGAACGAGAAGAAAACACCAGACTTTAAGACTGCCAAACACATCACCCTCCTTCTCTATAAAAATGCTTCTAGGAACCAAGTTGAAGCTTATGTTACTGTCTTGGCATCCAGTGGTTTGGAGGTCTAATATTAAGGCTTGGGTGCCAGCATATTTGTTTGAGCTGTGGTTTCATAATGTGCTGTCCCTTCCATCAAGAGTTAGCTCATATACAAAACCTGGAAGAGAAGGCTTTTATCTCAGTTGGCAACACTTCCTGTCACCAAGAATACATGAACTTTATCAACAAAAATATTCAGATTATATTCCTGTCCGTTGTCTCAACCTTTAGACCGAGAGGAATTATTTCAGGTTAACAGAGTGATAAAGACTTTTGGAAGTCTTACACAATTTGGGATGTCACCAATAATAAGTAGTAGTGCCGAGACCAGTTATCTCCGAACACACTTAATGCTATGTGGCATAACCTGCAGCCTGGGGTTCTCAATGAATTGTATGGGTTTCTTGATATTGACACAGGCATCATTGACATAGTGAAGGTCAATCATTTAGTAGGAGGTGAGGTTTCACTTACTGGAATGTGGATGACAACCATGAAATACATACTGGCCTTCCCTGATGGGAACCTAATGCCTGAGAAACTGCTGCAGCTGACAATTAATGAGTCAGAGACACCTGATCTTATAAGAGTGATGAAGCTTCCACTAAAAGAAAAGCTCACAGACACTGTGTGCTGTACCAGCATGCGGACATGTAAGGTGTGAGACTATTGACTTAGCCTATGATTGTACTTAGAGTCTGGCACTGTTACTGCTTTCTCTTCTTCTCTCACCATCACAACATTCTCAAACAGTACTGTACTATTCTTCCTTGTGCCCAACTCCAACTCATCACAAATGAACTCCTCTACAACATACAGTATTTATTGTACGTATTTAAGTGTCACATTTAAATTTTTCCAAAAAAGGGATATTTGGCCCCATATGCTGTTTTACCATTAACTATTCAATACAATTACTGTACTGTATTTGGATTTAATTTCTTTGCAACTTATTTAAGAACCAAAACTCAGGAAAAACTGAGGATTAGCTCCACCAACCAGGAGCATGTGCAAAAAATCCCAAATTTGCATACAGTACCAGTAATACCCTTTTACCTCAAATGACAGTTTTACAGAATGAAAGTGAGCGGCTGATATAACTTGAAACCGGAGCCCTGTAGTTTCACCACATACTGTACAGCACAATTGTTGCCAATTTAGTTGTGTTTATATACTTTAAGATATTTGTACAGTAAACATAAATTTTACTCGGGTATTTTTTGACATTGTAACTAAAGACTTGTCAGTGAACACATTAGTTTGTGGGTTACAGGTTAATGCAATCAGGTCAGCTGGCTGTAGTGTGCAGTAATTCAGCAATGACTTTAAGGTTAATGTATACTATACTATAATTGTATACTATACATATTTGTTACTAAAGGAAAAATAAGTTTTCATTTTATAGCACTGGGGTTGAGCCATGATGTGTATTTTATGAAACCAATATTTTTAGAAAAAAATATTGACACCCTGTAATTACTGCGCTTTAACATTATATGGTTTTTTATTTTTTTATTTAGATGATTGTCATATACAGTGATCCCTCGGTTAACGAGCGCCTCGGTTAACGAATTACCTTCCATAAGATTCTTCTCTTCGGTTAACGAGCAAACCTTAAGTTAACGAATTCCTTACGAATTTTTCCCAACATGTTTTCGCCTGCAATTGGCTGCCCACCAGCTGTAGTATTAGTCCGCCAATAAAGTAATCGGTTTTAGGGCTTAAATTCCTTACCATTTTAGTAAATATCAAGAAGGTTGTGCAGTACTATTCAATAATTTTAAAAGTTTTATATTAAATTGTTTAGTCATTTTAACAATTATTGAACATAATTGAAGTACAGGAAACTATTTTTTTGTGCGCCAAACAGCCACTCAACACACCAAGCTTGGCGTCAGTTTGTTTACCAGTTCAGAGGAGGGAACATCTTATTTGAGACTCTTCAACATAAATGCTTTTTTTTGTGTTTCCAGTCAAATTATTGGTCATTTTGAAATACATTTTACATATTGACAATATATAGCGCAGTGCAGTGTTGATTTAAAGAAAATAATCTTGAATTACACCAAGTGAACTAAAATTTTATGGGTGAAATGGCGGCATGGGGCGACTTCTCTTCCACCCCCACTGCCTTCTCTTCTCCCTTCTCCTCCACCCTCATTCTAATTCCCATTATCATCATCAACCAGGAGCCTTCTACATGCACACCTCAAAGTGTACCTTACTGCATTTATTTTTAGTTTGTAATTTTCGGTGAGCTGGAGCCAATTACCCAAAAACCCATTGAAACAATGGTTTCGGTTAACGCGCAACCTTCTGGAATGAATTGTGCTCGTTAACCAATGGACCACTGTAAAGTACAAGCAGTCCCCAAGCTACAAGCACCCACACTTACAAATGAGATCCAAATACTGTATATTCATCACAAAAATCTGAAGCTAAAATCCTTTTTTTTTTTACATTACAATACTTTCATGATTCTATTAACATTACTTTATTTACATTATTTGTTATGTATGGGATATCATTGTTATTTTGTATGGGCAGGGTTGTGCTTTAACCTAACCTAAACTATGGAATTAACACTGTTCCAACTTACAAACAGGGTCCAGATATGTAACCCGTTCGTAACTCGGAGACTACCTGTACTGTACTGTATATTATAATGAATTACGGATGGGAGTTATCTTTAACTCTGGTGATGTTACAATGAGATTTGGAGCAATTCCTGATCACTTGTTCAAAAATGAATTCATAAGAAAGTTTAGAAAAAGATTTACTGGTAATCTATTTTAAATAAATTATCAATATCCGGTTTGTTTTTCAGCTAATTAACCTCTAGATCTCTGACTTTGCCATTCTCCCTATTTTCTAAAACTGGCCAGTCTGTGTCACTTTTTTATACAGGATTTGTAACCCCTGGATCACATTTTGCCAAGAGCTATCTTAAATTAGTTTCTGACTGGCATATTCTGAGTAACATGATGAATACATAAATGCACACACGAATGCACACAGAACAATTACGCTGCCTATGTCATACCTCCTATGAAGGTTTAATGGAAGTAAGGTACAGTAACCCACTTAAGTCCTGTCCACAAATCCTGAGATTCAGACAAGTGAACCTGAAGCAGTGGACAATGATGCATTATTCTGTCCATAAATAACTCGGATTCATAAGTTATGGTTCGTGGGTCAGAGAGGCTGGAATCATGAACAGACACACAGACTCTCACTTCACTGACTGTCATTAATTCACTCATTTTCACTGTTTTAATAAGGGTGTTCTGCTATGATACTACTACACTTCCACAAAAGTCTAGAATACCAATGTTAGGTCAAAATCATTCTTCAGTATTTTACTTTTTTATTTATATTTTTTATTAGCACTGAGCCCTAAAAGATAGTATGCACATTTACTATTACTAATTTTAAATAGTGGTGGTATTATAGTTAGTTACCGGTAGTTAGTTTTACTTAACATAAGAAAACAACCTTGCAACTTACTTCGCTTTGGCATGGGTGAGAATATGTGACTTGAGGTTGGTGCTCTGAGCAAATTTCTTATTACATCCATCAAATGGACAAACATAAGGTCGATCTCCGGTGTGAATTCGTACATGAGTTCGTAGATTAAAATCTAGCGAAAACCTCTTGCCACACCCTTCAAACGTACACTGAAATATAATGATTAAGTTATGAGGCAAAACAATAATTTGAGCTCATTTATACACAATTCAGCTTGACAAAGATATAAAACAAACTTCATTGACAAAACAAAAATATATAATACATAAGTCTCCTCATTACCAATGTATGCTTATACGTATAGGTACAGTGCATAGGACTACATTAGTAGCAAGCATTATAATCTAACCAATATCTGAATCAAAGCTTACCGTAAACCCATTTTTTTACAATTTTCTTAAGTTTACCCCTTATGATTGAGGACAGCTGGTCTTAAGGATACCTAAGTGAGGTTTTGCTTAAAGTGAAGTTCCTGTCAAGATAACAATAACCAATGCCAGACCTCCAGTGTTGCACATTACTCCACCCCATTATAACAGAGAAACACCAAGGGAGTTCATTTACCTGAAAAGGCTTTTCTCCTGTATGTACAAGCTGGTGCCTCTTGAGTTTGGAAGATTCCACAAAAGCTTTACCACATTCAGCACAAACATGTACTCTAGGGCCATGAGTATGTAAATGTTTTCGCATTGCGGAGTTATCACGAAACATTTTATTACATCCCTGTTGAAAGAAAATTACACTATGAAATAAACTGTTTTAAGAAGTGATTAGAATCTGTCATAACTTTATAATACTGTACATTAAAATCATACATATCTAAACTGTTATTCAGAATGCTATCTCACATTACACAGCAGAATGGCGAAATTATCTTAATTTTTTAATAACATTATGGTCACTAAAAACACACACACACACACACACACACACACACACACACACACACGTGTAAGCCTTGGCAGTAAGCACAATTACTAGGCATGTACTGTGTACTGTACTGCATCGCCACTTTAATGCACTGATTTGCCTCCTTTAAATATCTCTTCTTGATAAACATTATTATTGAGTTGTTTTCCCCTATGTTTATCAGTTTCTCATTTAATTCATGATAATTTTCTCCAGTATTAAAGACTTTAATCTGAGCTTCCACTTAATTCCTCCTTTCTTCTAAAACCAAACAAGAAAAAATGTCTCAGTTCAACAACAGTGTTCAGTGAATCTTGCCATGTCTCTTAACTTTCTGCTTCACTTCATGTATTAATAATAATCTCTTACTGTATTGTAATGACTTTACCTTTTGCTTCCCCTTTAAGCTGCTGTTTAATCCTTATAATAAAAACTGAGAAATACATTAAAAATACAGTGATGTAATACAGTAGAATTACAGTAATCAGGACACTCATGAGACCTGACTATGGTTCAAGATTTTATTATTTAACAAAGTCAGTAAATTTTATAAGAACATGTTTAAAAACTAATGCTAATATATAGTACCTGTACCCTACATTAATATCTGATTGGAGCTGTACTCACCATACCAGACACCTACTGACCTGAACTTATTATTAACACATAACCTTGAATGAACTGAGCTTTGGGACATTAAGTTAAGACCCCTGTGGTTCCAACTCCAGATGTTAGTCCCCCCCCCTCCTTCCATGTCCAAGTTAGCAGTAATAAGACTTGGAGTTTGTTATTCTGCCTTGCTACAAGGCTGCCCTGTCACTTAAACGTGCGACCTTGTAAGAGTACGAGTCATAGATGTACAGTGTTCTAATTATAGGAACTTTTGAGATGTCTGGGATGTCCACACTCTCCACATTATTCAGGTGGTATTTAACGGAAATACAGAGTAATTTATTCATGACTGAAAAATAATGTTCGCACCATAAGGTGTCCTGATGTTGAGGAGCCTCTGTACAGTATTTTGTTCTTTAGTCTTTGTGCAGATTCTATTAGGTTCTTCTCTCTCTCTCTCTCTCTCTCCATCAAACACAACATGTTTTGCTTTCAGTATTCATATTCAACATTTTTCCATTGCACACACTATAATCTCATCCAAGTAGCTGCCAGTCTTAAGTCTGGCACCTGACACATTACAAGAGAGCCTCTTAATCATCACTTCCTACCACAGTACTTTACACTCTGCCATCTATAACTTCACTTTATTCATTAGACAACCTTAATTCTATATAGTACTGTATATTTATACAGTATACATCTGTTAAATCATCTACTTTAACTCAAGTCCTACACTCCTTTAAAATTTTGTACTGTGAATAGTCAATTTCTTATACGTACTGTATACAGTATCAAAATAATTCACTAACTTGGAAAAAATCCATTTCATCCCTCTGGTTTCCACACCTCAAGTGATGTCTACTACAACAGTACAGTACAGTACTGTACTGTATTCTTGTGGGCAGGCAGGCAACTTATGGTCATGTACAAACCTTGTGAGGACATGCAATTGTTCTAGCAATGTCATCAGAACTAGACTTCTTTGGCTTAATCTTAGCAAACTCTGCTAGTTGTTTGGGGTCAGAGAGATCAACTCCAGGTATACCAGCCAATTTCTTGTTTGATCCAGCCATGTACTCTGTGTAGTCTGGGTCAGGCTCGGGGTTACTGAGGTCATCTGGAAATACCAAATTCTGGTTTGGTAAGTGAATCCTCTTAACACTAATGAACAACAATGATAATGAAATAATGAAAATAACCCTTAACTAATTAAATGGATAACTGTATGAAAATGTGGCCTTGACAATAATAAAAACACTTAAATGATAATAAAACTGTACTGTCTACTGGAATACTGTATTGATATAAATGGCCCCAAGTAATAACAAAAGAAACACCAAATTGTAAAATTATATGAAAGTCTAACCTTAGTGAACCTGAGGCAAGGTAGTGCAGGGAAGTACTGTACACAACTTTTGTAAGAAGTGTAAAGGAAAGTATGGGCTTACAGATCTGTTAACCAATAAAAGAGGAATACTGTACATTACATATATGTACTGTACTGTATATCATTAATCATTAAATAAAAAAACTGAATGAATTACTATTACTGGTATAGAATACTGTACCTGTAGTTACTGTAAATGAAATTATGCAAATAAGATTGATCATAATGTTAAGTACAGTAGTACAGTATTGTACTGTAATAACAAACTACTGTATACTGTATCATTTTTTTTTAGTTTTCAGGGTTTTCCAATGAAAAATGAGAAAAAATTAAATTAACCTACCTGACCATAATATTTTGGGCCTTGAAGACGTAAATAAAAATTTTTTTAAGGCTTTTAAGCTCAATGTTTCATCACACCAGCTGTTAGTGGACCTCTTGTCTTTGTCAACTTTATTCAGATTCATTTATGTATTTCTCATTTCTAACACATCAGCTTACTAGCTGTTTGTGCTGTCAGTCTGTTCTTTGTTACTGTACAGGGTACTGTACTTTGTTACAACCTTCACTGTCCAATGTTAAAAGAAACCGGAGTACCCTGTAGCTGTACCCGGAGCAAACTTGTCATGTTTGGTAGTGAGGATCACAATGGATAACGCCCTTCTCACATTTGTCCTGGGCTGGGGATCAAACCCGGGATATAGTGTTGAGAGGCTCGTGCATTACCCCTCGACTTTTGTTCAGGGGACAGGAGTGTGGGGTACACATATTAAACAAACAAGTGATACAGTACATAAAAAAAGCCAGCAGACAGAAAAATCAAATGCCCATTTATTGCCTCTTAACTGGCATAAATTTTAAGTTATAGGTCTATATTGGTAAAAGGATTTTATTGAATTTGTAGACATAAACAAATAATTACAGGCACTAATATTTTTTACACTGTAGCAAGCCCATTCCTGCTATACTGTATTGGAGTGAGCCTAAGCTTTAGCAAACAGAGCCATTACTTACATTCACTGACAACCATTCCCTATAGACTACTAACATAATCTCCAAAACTACAGGTACTGTACTTAATGTCATGCACACCTGTCAGTCATACACATCAATAAACTGGGGTAAAAAAAAAGGGTACATTTCTTATTTATATTAAGAGTATTTATCATACCTTAATTGTATGGAGTAATATAAAAATACAATATAGTACAATTCAAGTATTTTATTAAAAAGTGAATATGATTACTGTATATACAGTATAGATGTACAGTTGCTCACAATTATAGTGTTCCACCCCTCGGTGGCCTTTCAACCAAGGGGTGGAACACTATACTGTACATTACCTGTGGACAACTATACTGTACCTGCCGTTAACCATCTGGCTACCATCACATGATTTTATTCAGCTTAGGGAAACCTTCAACAGCCAAAGGGTTAAATGAATGGATAAATATTATTCGGTTTTCATTAATTATGTGAATTAATTAATACAGTACCAAAGTAAGTGTTGTAACTTACATGTGATTAGCCCAAAGTCACTCTTGCATTAATATCATTACAAATTTGCCTGGTATTTTAAAATCAACTCGCCCTTAGTACATTTCCATTAACATTCTAAGGAGAACAATTATACAGAAATTACGAATATTTAATAGCTTACAAAAGTTGTACATCAAAATTAGCCTTAGTGTGACCTTTTAATACAAGATTTCTTTTTGTTATTCTGCAAATAATACAAAGCTAAAGCTGGTATAACAAACTTTATGACTCACAACAAGTAACTACTGTATACAGTAAACCTTGAATACAAAATTCAGTCATGTGAAATAATTGATACCTCCTTAACCATACTTTAGTGCACTGTACAATACTGCATACTGTATATAAATGTAAAATCAAGAGATATGGAAAAAGTTACAAAGCCACACCATATGTTTCTTAGCTAGGGGTACTACAGGCAGGTAAATAATGAATAAATTAATAAATCATAAACAATTACTGCTCTCTTTTTATTTTCAATTACCTTACATGATACTGTACTCTACTGTACTTTGATTTTCCTACGAATAAACTTCATGACATTACCCAAATAAATTTACAGGAAAAGTTCACACCAAAACACAATCTTTTAATATAAACTTTACAATATACAGTACACATTATCCACAGTACAGTCACCCAAAAAAGTCCTGTCACCTCTCATCCTGAACCATGAACCCTAAGATTCAGACTCCGGAATCCGAAGCATTTATGGACAGAATATTGTATCAATGTCCACTACTCCGGGTTCACGAGTCTGAATCTCGGGGTTCGTGGTTCAGGATGAGAGGCGACTGGACTTTTTTGGGTGACTGTACGTGACGTTGATGTTATAATGTTACTTTACTTTATCCACTGATTGACCTGTTAGCTGCGAAGTTATTGCTGTGTTCAACAACCTCTAGTTTAGTATCACACTAGTCCATAAACAATATAAAATCAGATGAAACTCTATACAGTACAGTACCATTGCACTATCTTTAATTTGTCCGAAGAAGTATACTGTGCTGAATTTTCAAATGTTCTTCTTCAGTCAGTATTTCCCCTACACCAATTTAATACAAAATTAAATAAACAGTATGTGGTCTAACTAGTGATAATTAATACAGTACAAACTAATTTAAGATTAAATAATAAAACTGACTCATTAACAATAATCTTTTGTAGTTATACAGTACTGAAATTCTCAACTTAAAAATAGTTCACTTGGCAGTTATTTATATCAAGATGGAAGAATGATAGATTAACAAAAGAATAAAAAAGTTCTGGCAAGTCTTCCTTTATTTGAATGTTATGTCCAAATACTTATTTAAATTTATTCAACCTTAATGAAATACAATACAGTATACAGTAACTATCAGTTTTACTTAAGATCACAATAATTTTTGTGAATACCTGTATTTACAATACATAACCTATGCTAAATTTCTAGTTTATCAAGATTCCAAAATTATCACTGATTCCACAGAAAAACAGATAAAATTAATTTATCTCAGCACAGGATTGTATTTGGCCACTTTTTATGTTCCCAATTAATATAACCTTTTATTTTAAATTAATTTCATCTATTCTAGTATCTCAGTTAATCATCTTTTGTCACTTTTCAGGTCTGAGAACATGAAGCAGTGACAGTAGCCTGACAATAGGATCATTATTGGGTTTTTAAAATGTGGCCCGGGCGGAGATCTGGCACCAGTGCATCAGCCTCAGGCCCAAGGTCGGTCCACCGAGATGGCCCAACCTGATCTGAAATTCTAAAGTGCCCTGACTAATTTCTGTTAACCTTGTCGCTCTCAAACCTCCATATATATTATAAATGGGATAGCAAATAGGGAAAAAATAACTTTCCGGAAATGTTTAAATATATTTGAAGGTTAAACATTCCAAAATATAAGGAGCAAACCCACACGTCTACATGAAAATGGCGACCGTCCGCCATTGTTGCTACTCCGCCATATTTCGGTGCCATATTTAACATGGCTGCGCCCAGTCCTTCATGGCGGACACAAAACAAAAACAAACATTGAAACTCCAAACATAACATCGCTAAATCAAGTGAACTTAACGATAATAGACCACCAATCAGCCAGCAAGACTAGCTTATCGATCTTTTGGCAAGGAAGACAAAGACTTCTACGTCGTATTCCCTTTATCCCGACAGTAAAGGAGTATTAGGACAGCCCATCTACACCATAGCTTCTACAAATTTCACTAAATAATCAGTTCTTACCTTCGTCAACCCCAGACGACCACATGGTGACGGAAAATTCTCCTTCTAAAGTCTTGATTTGGACTTGTTTTTGTTCCCACTTCTGCCCGACACTGGCGATTGAGGTGAACTCGTCTATTTCTCTTCTTCGTTTTTGTCCTTTTTTATGGTGTTTTTTAGAGGGGCCAGGAGAAGACTCCACACATACATCATTGTCCACAGGTACGGGAATTTCGTAAGGGATTTCCTGTTCACCGACAACTTCTTCCTGGGTTTGGAAAATTATCTCTTCCCGTCCAGGTTCAGGTAACTGTTGGAGAGCTATAATCGGTTCTCCATCGTATGTTTCTATGGTTTCTACGGGCATATCCACTGGTATAGCTTCTATCTCAACTTCCTGTATCTCTGGCTGCACTTCTACCTCCGTTACAAAGTCGGAGGAAGCCATTTTCCACAGGTAACAACGTTGTTGAACGCCGCTGTTCACCACAACACCTCCTCCACTATTGCCAGTTGTCCATTCTTACTCCAGCACCCGCTGCAACACACCACCATTATTCCAATCATCTTTATTTCTCGAAATATTTACTAAAAAATATATGTAATTATTCTCTTATAAGTATAATCATAATTAAATATCTCACAAAACTTTTAGGATATAGTTAATCGGAATATCGTGGACATAGGAAATATTAGGAACATGAACACTATCTGGGAACTGGTTACTCACACCTCGGAGTTGAATGTGAGCGCATGACGTCAGCCAGCGGCAAGTTTGACTGAGAGGAATTTCCACCTGCTAGTGTCAAGTGTGTTAATGGCAATACTTAATAACTCTTATGATGAAGATTCTGGACGAAGACTTCAACTCTGTATGTCCAGGTCTTCATCCATTTGCGAGGCATAAGTGGCGTTACTAAATATTTAGAGCTTAAAATAGATCGATATGGCATTTAATCAGTTCAATAAAGATTGTCATTCAAGTACACAGTGGTTCAGCATAACATACGTAGACAACCAACCAAGTTAAGGTTGATTTAATCGTTTTTACAAGTATTTTGTGATTTAACAAAAATATGGGATATCTTTTTATAATAATTATGGAACTGTAGTTTTCGTGTAGAATAGTGATTTGTGTAATTTTCAGTTTGTAGGTGTAAGTGACAGTAGTAGTATCATTATTATTAGTACTTATAAAAATACTGTACACATAGTCTAGGATAAAGATGAGGAATACGGTAACCCTATGTTTATTGACTTAATAGGTTTGGCTAGGAAATATCTGGTTAAATAAAATTCAAAAGGCCTAGATAGTTAACAAATACATCACATATAATATTAAGCTACGAGTATTCTTTTACTTACACTTCCACGAGGATTTTTTTTTAGGAGTACATGTTTTATGCAACGCACGTGTTTGGCGAGATATCCGCTCGGGAAGGTCTACGTTTTTCACGAGGTTACGTTTCTCCTGAGAGACGTTTGTGTCGAGACATTTTTTCACTGGGTACGTTTTCCCTGAGACGACAG
Source organism: Homarus americanus (assembly GCF_018991925.1). NCBI lineage: Eukaryota > Metazoa > Arthropoda > Malacostraca > Decapoda > Nephropidae > Homarus > Homarus americanus. Next base: position 741,751 of record NW_024753650.1, on the reverse strand, counting down.
AGGATGCTTCAAGTTATGTGGTCACGACACCGCCTTACTCTAGGGATATAATTTTGCCCTTTACATATCATATAACTTAATATTGATTCATATGTGTAAGGTGAACATATAAAAAGCTGAAAAACACCCGATAATTCTATTCGTTTAATTGTACAGTACAGTATTACCATAGCTTCCGTTTTCTATGAGATGGACCTGATACTATTCAAAACACATTACAGGCAGTTTATTTGTGGTTTACTGTATTATTTAATTGCCATACAAGTACAATACATACCCAGAATAAACGGACATATATGAAGATAAACGAAGGTGACGGAATATGCTTAGTTGTAAGCCTATTTACAGCTGTAGACGGTTGGTATACTAAGCCTAACCACATTAAAATTAAACAAAAATATTAATTTGAAAATACATAACCGATGAACCTACAGAAAGAAAAGAGACTCCATAATACTGACCAAATGACCAGGACATCTTGTATTGAAGTCATCCACGTTTATTTCATCTGCACTCTATACATTATTCTTGTTGAATCAATGTAAACTTATATGAAGATTTGACAGAATATCTATCTATCTATCTATCTATCTATTATATACGAACTCTACAGTCGTAACATAAGAAAGTAAGTATAATTTACCGATACCGTGTGTGTGTATTTCTGGCTGCAGGAGTGCGCTGAGAAGAAAGGAGATCCGGTAAATAATAATAAGGGTAGCCTATAATAATTATAAAATCGATTTAACATAACTCTTGTCAACCTCCTGGACCCTTACATTTTGGGCCCCTTTTTACCTTCATGGTCCCTTGATATTTGTGGTCTATGTTTTTTGTTGTTGTTTTTGCCTTTCTATGCCCTTGTTATTTTGGGACCCTTGTCGCCCTTGTGGCCTCCCTAATACTTTATAATATGGCATAACCCCCTCTCTCTCTCTCTCTTCAAGGCTCCACTGACAGCGGGAATTTGTACTAGTAAACCAATTGCCTTTGTCCCACTTGCAGTATTTGAGGAAGATAAATCGAGTCCTATTTTTTTTTGGGGGGGGGGGGGTGCACTCTACTGGCTTTAAGGCTTGGTGTTAGCGGGAGACAGGTTGTGTAGTGTTCTGCTGGGTTAAATGTGTAGTTAGAGGGTCAGTTAATACTAAATTATTAAAACGAATCAACCAAACTCAACCCACATAAACTAGCCTAGCCTTACATAATCTAATCTACCCTAACCTAACCTGCATAATCTAACCTAACATACTGTACCTACCTAACCAACACAACATAACCTAACCATATCTATCCTACCTTACCTAATTTAAAGCTCTTACAGTATATTTAGTTATAGGTTTAGTATATTAGTTTAAGTTTGGATAATTCGTCTTGTCTCCAGACTGAAGTATTTGTTGTAAAAAATGAAAAAAAAACTTGGTATATTCTTTCTACAAATGTACTAACGCTTCTTACTTATAGCATAGTCAATAATCACAAGGATAGATTTACATGAAGTGTAAAAAATACCGTGTAATTAATACATAAATAAAGTGTGATTATTCAGGGTTAAATCAAATTACAATAACCATCCACTACAACGGCTGAAGAGTAGCGTCATATTTTTGTCAAGAAACATTGGAACAGAATCGTAATATTAGATGATCATTTAGTGAAAATGGCCCCGGGTGATTTAGGTTCAATTTTCTTAGTGGATTGTCTCTATTTACCCCCGGACAATCTTGTTGCTGATTTGCATCGGTAGTCACGTCAACGATTTACAGTCCCATGTTGTAATACACGGAAGATACACAGATAAATCATGCGAGTCTGCTGGCCGAGAACAACGCCAACAGCAGAGCCAGATGCAAGGTTGTCCCAGCTTTAGCTTTCCACTGACAGAACTGGAGAAATGAAAGCGAGACTCGTAGGGCAGGTACAAACACAACACACTAGGATGTGGCCGGCACTGCACTCGACCGTCTTCACTTTCCATACAAAAAGATTAAGCGAACATTCACATCTGGGTTAAGGTTAATTAGGCGTCCATTCTATGTGGGTTAAGGTTAACTATAGAGGCCCTGAGCAAGAGCTGTCTATACACCCAGCCGCCGCACCCCTATGGAAATTGTAACCACTTCTAAGATTTTTTTGGTCTGCGGTAGTAAAGGAGAGTGAACGAAATAAATAAAAGAGGAGTAAACGACGTGTACAGTATATTGAACACACTTTATTTTGTGATATTGGCTACAGGAATTATTATCTACATGAATAGGTTATTTATAAAATTTCTCTCGTGCCATTCTCAGAACTGTTTATGTGGGCAAAAACAAACTTTCTTGTGTTTTTTGTTGTTGTTCTACACTTGTTTTTGTTGTAGTGGTTACAGCTGGTCCAACCCGAGGCGTACTGACCAAGACGCTCTTACTATTATTATTTGTATAGCAACACACAGCTATTTGTCATTATTGTCTCAATGATAAGAGAAAGGTTACGGTGTACAGTGTCGACGCCATTGTGAAGGTGTTTTATGCCTTGGCTCGAGACATCAATATATTAATCACATCACTAAAATATGGCTAGGTTAGGTTAGGGTTATATTAGATTAGGTTAATGTTAGGTTATATTAGGTTACGGTTAGATTAGGTTAGCGTTAGGTTAGGTTAGGTTGGCGTTAGGATAGTGGTAGTTAAATTTAAGGGAAAATAAGTTACTGGTTTATTTTCAGGTGATCCTTTATATTTGTTGTATCACTACAGAACGTTAAATAAATATCAAGGTTAGTCAGTTCCTTCTAGTGGGGAGGGGGGACACAGACCGGTAGTGACTCCAATAATAAGGGGTCCTGCTGCAGGTGGGAAGTGTGGGTACAGGTATATGCGGTCGAGAGGGTATCAATGTGTCTAGTATTCAATATTTCTCAGATTGTCTTCAAAGTTTTCTTTAAGTATACATGTATTATCTCCTTTTTCCTTCTTGTCATTTATTCATGAATATTTGTATCCATAACAAGATAATCATTTATCATCTTTATGTTTGCTCATAAGTAACACTTTACGGTACAAAAAGCAAATTTCTGAATCGTCTGAGATACGCGTCAAAATTTTTGTTGGAGAAATTCTACCCAACACCTTTCCTCTGGACAAATTCCCACCATTAATATAACAAAGTGCACAAAACCCCCCATAAATGTGTGTTTCTTTGAGCTATGATAGCCTGTTTGACTGGGGTAGTGCTGGCAGGTAGGTTAGGTCGTTAGGTAAGGTGAGTTTGTCAAAGGAATCACCACACTGCCGTATTCTGTCCCTTACTGGGCCACTAACATAATATAGCGCAACAAAATAATCGAAAATATCTTGAAAAGTTTCTTCCCTGTGCAAAAAACATAAGGTATCTGTGCAAAATAGAATTTACTTGGCGTCACAAAACAGGACCTTCATGTCACTTTCACTATGAGGTTGCCAACGTTTCTAATACATGTATATATTTGTTGGATTCTTCTGTGGTTCATATAATTAATGTAGCATTTGAAGGAATATACTTTGATTATTTTATTTTATATAACCAAATGATAATTTCAAGGATGATTTTTAATACTTAATATATAAAAAAAATATTATAGGCAACTGCTCCCACGTGCAAGGAGTCGGTGGGGGGGGGGGGAGAGTGGAGAACAGCTGAGCGTGAACAGTGAATGTTGGATATTAGACGGAGGAGCACCGACTGTCTCCTTGTGTATAATTTACGTTTTGTTCTATCACACAGCTCAACTTTCAAGTTTTACCAAATTGAAAAAAAGAAGTTCGCGAGTGATGAATATCCTGGAAAACGCCTGACTTGTTTTAAGATGGGAACACTGCCTTTACCGGAACAACTTTGGATGACATGTGTTGACCTTACAGGTATGTGATTAATCCTTGTGGACTGTTCGCAATTACAATAAACAGAATTCCCAGACATATGCTGTAAAGGGATCAAGTGTTAGGTGTCTGTGTGTGTGAATACGGTGTAGGGGAAGGTGTAAGGGGTTAAAGCGTCTTGGTTGGTGTGAGAAATTCAACCACAGAAAGTGAAAACATGGGTGTCGTCGCCTCATGGTACTGGTAAAAAAGCTGAGTTAGGGCCAGGTGATAGGGTGTCTTTGTGGTGCAAGTCCAGGGCCACATGACGTACTACACTTAACACCTAACGCCGAAACAACCCCATCCGTCCACCTGGATTGAGATTCTCGAAGCATTTTACGTAAATTATCACTTGAATGGGGTTAAGAGTGTATCTATATACAGTATGTAATACTTAAGCCAGTTTGGGTGCCTGCCCTTGCTTCAGCTTAAGTGATAAATGTTAATATGTCCTGACCTGGAGTTATGGGAAACAATGTAAAGTACTTATTTACGGAGGTGACTTAAAAATTATATACAGTTCTTGTTAAGTGTTTGTTTTGGCACATTACCACAACACTGCTGACCTAACCACCACTGTCCCCAGCCATGTGAAGTAAATGTGTATGTAGTGTTTTTTTTAGGGTAAATTTCTCACACCATATTGAAACACTATTTTTTCCTGATATATTCAGATATAAACATTTTGTGCAGGCTATGGCCGACTGAGTTTCTTTAGTAAACCAAAAGTCGGTTTTCCTAATTCATACTTCGGTCATTCGGGTAAAAAAATATTTAAATGGATTATCGAAAGTTACAGTACAGTATTTGTTTAGTGGTTCCCTTTAATGTTTATTCACAAGGGCAACACATTTTATTTGTAAAAGGAAACCGGAATTGCATATAATAACCGATGATTAATTTTGGTTTGCATTCTTACCGATAACTTACTGTTGAACCTGTGTGCGCTTGCCAACACGGGATTTCCACGCCATTAACACAAGGCGCTGGCTAGTGAAAGTCAGAATCATGGGTGTTATTGTTGATGGTGTTGACTCAGAGGTAAGGCTCGTGTCTTGTCAGCAGATTTACAATGGTGTCACTTAACACCAGGAATCAAACTATATTACAGTATTTACCCAAAAATTTGAATTTTAGACTTTCAAACATGACAGTTCAGGGTCTGATATTATTATATAGCATGTTACAGTATTCCGAGTTTCTAGAATTTAAAAAAAAATCCACGTAGAACATTTTAAATAGCCGCTACATTAGTGTACTTGATACAGGATTATGGTCAGTAACTTACAAGCTTGAACGCTAAGACCGAATCATGTAATATGCGCAGCGTCTGGAAGATGTAGTCTCCAAAGAGGGAAAAAAATGCCCTTGAGAAACCTCAAACCTGCCTCTAATCCTGGGACCGTCGAGATATTTTTCTTCTTTTGTTATGTTTTACTTAGATGCAATGCAAGAATATAGCGATGCGTCACAGGGAGACTGTAAACATAGATCATGGGAATGACTTAAAGACAATCTCCGTAATTGCCAGTGCGCGCACGGAAACAACCCCGCTCAGTTTCCGGAAGTTCTCTCTTTTTGTCCTTCAGGAAATGAGAAAAGTATCGAAGTACATTTATCCTGTTCATAAATTTGATAATAGATAGGCTAGTTTATTCATCAAAGTGCTTCCCGATGGCGAGGTTGATTTGTCAAGACCAGCTTGAAAGACCAACTGGAGTACATATTGCAACATACGGGTTTGCGCGAAATCCACGCCAAAACTGTCGGAGTCGATCAAATATTTTCATTAAAAAGCTTAGTAACATAATTTTTTATACTTGGTGCATATATAGAACAAGGCTTTAAAGTGATGTGTGAGTGTCTATTGTAGGGAAAAAATAGCCTCAGAACTGTATCTTCTGTAAAATAAACAAATTGAGTAAAAAAGCGGAGTTAAACTTTTTGGTTCATAAATTTATATAGTTGTAATTTTTGCAAAGGTAAGTGCAATTTTCTTTGAAGTATGAATACAGCATGAATTTTACAATATAAGCTGACTGCTAATGTCAAAAATATCATACTCCGAGCCCAGTTTACATTATCTGGTCTGTAGGAGCCAAATGAACCCCAAATGGATGTAAGGGCTATATTTTCAACGTGTTTACAGAAAATCAAGCTCGGTGACCTATATATCTTTCCCATCATTGTTGTCAAATATACAAGTGATTATTAATGATGGTAAAAAATCTAGATGTCTATTGTGCATCTATTTTGTAGTACATGTCCTAAAAGAAGTACCCGTAGAATTATTTACACAGAAAATAGGCGTATAGTCATATACCGCAGGAATAAACCACGGCGTCAAGAAACTGGGATAAACTTTATTACCATAGATCGTAGTTATATTCTTAACATTGACTATATGAACAGACAAAACATAGAAAGTATGAATAAACTCTTTCGACATTAGACAAGTAAGGAACGGAAGCGTGTGCGGAGATTAAACAAAGAACACAGTTTCGTAATATATACAGTATGTATATTTAGTGTTAAGGTACATTTGTTCTTGGTTAGTTTGGATGGTTTTTAGTTTGTTGTTAGTTCCGTATGTACTGTAGGTTAAATTCCAGAGAGCTCCTCCAGGTCAATATATTGTAGAGCTCGGATTTTCAGAAAAAACAGCATAAATGGAAGCAACTGCCCCACTACGTACACTCGTGGTATCCGTGAATGATGAACTAAAACATTCATTTGAAGCTTAACTTCATAATATTTTCCTCGTCTGCCATATTATACAGATAACATTCATACTGTTCATGTTAAACTTTGGCCATAGTGTGAACAAGAGAAGGTTTGAAGTTAATTAGTGATTCTTTATTCACATGTTTGTTGCTTGCTAGAACACTACTATACCATAATAATAGAGTAAATATAATATGTAGTAACAATAGGTGTGCTGGCAGTATGTCTCGGTATCAGAGGTGTAAGGATGGTTATCTGTAAATGAAAATATGACTTTCTAAGACAACTAATTACCATCTCATCGGCTCTATCTATTTCTTTATCTGTGAAGTGTAAAGGATTTCGGGTCGAGCGAGTGGTGTGAATTGACTGATCGTTAATAAGATACTGCAATCGGTGTTTGACACTTGTCATATAAAATAATTTCAACCAGTCAGTGATTACCCCAAGACAGGTATATGTTTACTTCTGTTTCATTAATTGACATTTGATAGTAATGAAACAACGTGGCCGTTTCACCATCACTTGACTCTAAAACACGGACATGTTTATACTATACAATGAAGTTTTCCTATTAGCTGCTTTATCAGTTATAAATCATATTAAGTATTGCTAGCATATGATTCATAGTCAAAATTGAATATGAAGTTTGTATGAGGAATATAATTAAGCCAATATTTAACAAAGAAGTAACTATTATTATGATAATGAAGTGACCACGATGATCATGAAAGTAGATATTCCATGACGTTGTATAGGTATATGCCCAGGACAGGCGGTCTTAATGTTGTATGACCAAAGACTATACAGTATACAAATACTGTACGTATAGTCTTTGCCGTGTGACCAATCGGCAGACTGCCTCCTGTTCAGGTCAACCCGACATCTTTGAACCAGGTCTTGCCAAACCTCATCGAGTGAGGATGTACCAGACCGCTTTTCTTGCTTTTATTATTAGTATGAACAGCCATGGTGACCAGCTCCTTTTATATAACACACTGCAAGGAACTTCGCAGGTGTTATCAGTTAAATAAGACTTGACGTGGACGTACATTGTTTTGTTATGTATATTGGCTTTGTTGACTCATCTTTCCGAGTTCTTTCTCTTCTTTTTGTTAATTTTGAAGGCGGACTTTAACCTTATATTATATTCTAACCTAACGTGAGTACGGTAAACTTGTGGATACCTTAAACTGCCCGCTGGTTTAGGTGCTGTGAACAACCAGACTTCTTTAGGAAGCGGAATTTCATGTTAAATCCCCCCAGTCCGTGATTATTGTGAAGTTAATTTGGTTAGTTTCATTTTCATTATTCTTTTGTAAACCAGATCAAGAGATTAAGTCAGAGACGCTAATGTGTTTTCGTTTGGTAATGGTTGTTATTATACCCCTAATCTAGCCATGAATCAGTGAAACCTTAAAACTGTACCAATGCTGATGAATATTCCTTTTGTTTGTACCATTTGAAGTTTTAACAACCCTTAAATAATACCTGTTATAATGCCATGGCGACCCGGGCTTGTGAACTGAATAGAAACTACAAAAAGCCGCAGATGCACTTCACTGGGTATCGAGCGGCCAAGGTAGACTTCAAAGGGAAATGCATTGAAATCCTCGTATTTTCTGCCGCATACAGGATATCGGGATCTTCAGACGTCCCAGGGAATTAATCTTGATTGGCACAGTTAATAAAATATGACTTGGCGGGAATTGGGTTGTCGTATCGTGTCTGAACTTTTTTTGTGAAGCCTATTGGCCAATCCTAGTGTATTAGTGGAAGTCGGGTAGTATTGCAGTTTTATATCCTAGTAATATATGGATCAGCTTATTTCACCAAGATTAGCCCCCAGCTTATGTCACCTAGATAATCCCAAAGCTTATTTCACCCAAGTGTATTTTCTGTTATAAATTTTAAGCCAAGTTCTTCATGTTTTTATATACTGTATATATTATACACCACATTAGGTTGCTCAAGACCACTGACAGCAGTTTTCCTCCTCAGGTTCAGATGCTGTAGTTTGTGTGGCGGTAGTTCAGCAGCAGCGGCCTTGTGAACAGTAGGCGAGGGGAGAAGCAGTACCGGCGCCAGAAGGGTATTTCTTGCCAGAGCGACTTTGCTACCAGCAGCATTTCTATACTACGACCACCACCAAGAAGAGCAACTGCAGCAATTATCGACTACGCCGGCACCCATCTACCACCACCACCAGTCGTATCGTAACATTTAGAAGAACTAGAAGATACCGGGTGTGGGCGGATGGGTCCAGAACGTCATCGGAGATTGCTGGGGGTGTTGGTGGTGTCGCTGGTGTTGCTGATATCGTCTTGGGTGGATGATGACGACCCATCCACTGACCACAATCCTACCACTCGCTCCTCCAAGGTGAGAGGGGTATGTCTATTTTTATCCTTGCATATATTGTTGTTCCTGTCCGGTTCTGTCAGTCGTGCCCTCAGCGAGATGTATGTTTTTTCTCTCCTTGGTCGTTTTTATGGGGGTTTTTCTTCGTTTCCTATGAACTTCTTTTTGCTTGTGACTTTTTTTCTCGCCAACACACATTATCCATCTTGTCTTTTAAGAACGGTTGGATGAAGGGAGTTCAACTGGGTACGTGATTGAGAGAGAGATCAATCTTCGTCCGTCATGCCAAGGAAAACGGCGACATATTACGGTACTCTCAAGGTCTCGGAGATAAATAGCCGACCACTACTAACCCACAACTTCATACTAGTAACTAGTCTTTCACCTTGACTCGTGGCTGCAGGAAACCCTATTCTGAATAATATATGTATAACACGTCTCCCCTCCCTATCTTCTTTTTCCTAAGTGATGTTTATTTACACTTTTTCTGATTCAGTTTGGTTAAAATTCACTCGGTGCGCCTGGCTGTATCTGGCAACTACTTGTGTCATTTGTGGGATGGAGTTTGAAAATTTAACATACGTTTACTGACTTTTCTGTGATATTTCTTTGTACCTGTATTATTATTTTCACTTTAATCTGACATAATCGACAACATTCTCTCCCTACCTAGCCTAACCCCCCTTAACCCGGGATACGTTTGACACCACCCCTTCCCTCCCTCCTCTTCCCCACCCACCCACCCTCCCACTCCTCCCCCGTGATATCCCCAGGCCACATTACAAGGACGCGGTCTTAACTGTGGGTGCATAGAGATGATTATGCTTATTTTTTGACACTGGACAGGTCTCAAATGCATTCTACCACCTCACCAGAGTAATAGATTTCGTTGTAGTTCACTCTTGTGGGAGTAACACTATTTTTTTGTAGCCGGTGATGCCAACGTCTATAACCTTTTGATGACGTCTTATCAATTGTTTTCTTTCCGCAAAATTGAGACGTGTATAGAACATTTAGTGTTACATCTTAATGAATGTGTTTGTGTATTATCATTTGCTGAATTAGTCACGTCTTCCGTTTCACATAGTGTTTAAGAATGTGTAGACGCTGTTCCTGTACATCGATGTTTATACAGTACTCTTGTGTATTCTCTAACCCAGTGTTTCTCAAACCTTTTCACTTCATTCCCCCCATGAGGAACTCTCAACATCCTCGTGGCCCCCCTTCAGTTCCCTCCCAAGCCCCTCACAAATAATGATGAAAATAAAACTGTTCTGGTTCTCTTCCTTTATTTTAATCATAATATTTCAATCCTCAAACAGAATGCATATTTTGTTAGTTCAATGGGATGGATAACATTGTTTCCTTTCAGTCAGTCAACTGATTCGAGGTTGAGTCACTGATAAAGCACATCTCATGTCTGGTCTACATGTAACCGGTTTCGACTTTTATTCTCTATTTGAAGAAGGTGGAGACACCAGATTCACATAAATAAGTAGTAGAAAATGGCAAGAGGACTCGAAGTGCGATCTCACTAACTTTTGGATATGACTGATACATTGAGCACCAGAATACAGTCAGAGATTTTTCTTCATAGAGGTCTCTGGCAGCAGAATCGTTCTGAGATCAAGAATTCGTCTGAACTGGACCTAGATTCTTGCAATCTGAGCGAATCCGTTGGAAATTAAAAACTAGCTGCTGCACCATACTGTGTAAATATCAATACTGTACCGTATGGGTATTATGATTACACACAATGAAATTTTTTTCCCTTAACAAGGCAAAGTAACAAAAACAAAAGTTGAATCAGTTTCCACATTTTCTCCAAACATATACTACTTACACTAGCCTGCCATGGCCCCCCTAAAATCTTGCCGTGACCCCTTTGGGGGCCATGGCCCCAAGTTTAGGTTTATAATTTATAAACCTAACCAAAACATAAGATTGCTGCCTCCAGTCCTCGGTAGCAAAGTCTTAATTAACTTTGGAAAGTGCAAGATTGTTTATTGGCAGCGTTGATCTTGTCGCGCAGTGGTCAAACTTGAATAATTAAGTTAACATTGTTATTGGAGGAGGTATTGGGGGGGTGGTCTGGAGACGTACCGTTGATTGGTGTGTTTTAAAGTTGCCATTAAATGACATCATTGGGTATTGCCACGTGATTGGTAGAGAAAGGCAAAGAGTGTGAGGTAATGATTAAGAATGACTGTTGTGCTGTGATTGATGGGAATTCTGTTATTCTTAATGGTATCTCCTACGTCACCATCTGTATTTCTATATACTGTACAGGTGCGACACAATACTGGGCTTCAAAATGTTCTGAACAAAACGGGTGTGTGTGTGTAACTATCGTCGTCTTAAGAGGAGTGTTGCTGGGTTTTGAATGGCATTAGGACCTCACGATGTGTTGTTTCTTGAGTCCGGTATCCAGTCAGTCAGCCAGCAAGGGAGGGAGGGAGAAAGAGAGCGGTCTGCATGTAACGCGTGCACTCTCACAGTCGAACCATATTGTTAAAGTGATTGCTTATACTGTATTAATTTTATCGTCACTCTAGTACAGGACTCCTTGAAGGTGTATCAGATACACCAACGTCAGTAATAATTCATTCATACCACTACATGATGACGTGTTCACTTTATAATAAATAATGACGTAATGGGATAGTGGGTAAGACTAGTACTGGTCCCATGATGAATCTATAGTGTAAAATAATTGACTGTCGGATTACCTGAAGATTAGACACCCTCATAAATTTTCACAGGAAGTTTAGCCTTAACGCTACCTTGGGGGTTAGTTTAACATTAGGGTGGTTAATCTTCAGGTGAAATAATGTGGGGTAGGGGGGGTATCTAATGTTCAGGGGATCCCCTGTCATTATATTCCTGACCTGACTGATGAATGTTTTCCGCGTGTTTGGAATGTTTTATGGCACATTTGCTTGCTGATGAGATGCTGGCGCGGCGTGTGTGTGTGTGTGCGCGCGCGTGTGCGTGCGTGCGCGCGCGACTCCCGGAAAGTTTGTGTAGAATTATACCAACCTTGTCTTGTAATAACCAGTGTCTAGGAATAATGCTTGATATTATGAATAAATGCACTTTGGTATAAATTACGTATACAGTAGTTTGATTACGCTTGTAAATATTGTTAAATAGATAGTGACGGTGGTAATCGTTACGGTTGGTTGGGTAACGACCGCGTGACTTGGTGTTAGTGTACAGGATCTGGGTGACAATAAGTTCTGGTCCTGTAAACACGTGACTCGTACGGCCGTCGCCAGATTATATATATATATGTGTGTGTGTGTGTGATCAATTCAATTTCAATTGTTTATTCCTTGATAGAGGAAGCGGGATCCTAGTGCTGTCACTAGGTACCCCTGTTGTGTGTGATCTGTAATGCCTCTCCTCACATACAAGCTGCCTGCCTGTCTCACCCGTCACCACAATACGATCCAGTACAGTATTTTGGTGTCCGTTTTTCTTTTACAAATGGACACATATTTGAAGTTTACTTTTTTCCATTTATAAACGACATGTCCCTGTATAATTACACTTTTATAATAATTTGTGCCTTTAATAAATACGTTATTGTAATACCAAATATTTTTAAAAACTTTCATAACTTTCATTCACAAGCGGATTACTCAGCAATCACTCAACACTTTCATTCATGCCATAGATATTCACTCATAAATCAACCCATCTACAGTATTTATCCAGACGTTTGATGCACCATGAGCTAATCGATCCACCAACTTAATCCACATCCTCACTATATTATGAAACTAATCAATCCAACAACTTATCCATCAATCCACCTGTACTGGAAGTTTGATTTTCTCTCTTTATCTTTCAGCCGGTCAGCAGGAGGATCAGCAAGCCCGTGTGGGAGGAGGATGGAGGGAAGAAGAGGAAGGGCGACCATGGAGGATACAACACACCCACAGATGAAGAGGAGGAGGAGGAGGAGGAGGGCAGTGGGCCTTCCTTCGCCAAGTCCTTGAAGGCGAAGTCTCGTGAGTAGAGCTAGTTTGGTTAGGTGCAGGGGTTAGGTTAGGTTAGATAGGGATTGATAGGTTGGGATGGATTGGTCAAGGTGAATGATTTTCTGAAGCTCAAAGATGAAGACATACTGGGAATTTTGTAATAATTTTCAATGTCTGGTCTTTGAGGGAGACAGGTCGAGTTAGAGAGGGGGTGGCAGGGAGAGCTAGGGAGCGGGTGGCAGGGAGAGCTAGGGAGGGGGAGGGAGATAAAGAGAGGGAGGAGGGAGAGTGTAAGGCCTCTGTTAGGTCTCAAAATTAATAATATGCTTTGTTGATACAGTACAGTGATGAGTTGGCATTATACTCACCTCTCTCTCTCTAACTCGACCTGTCTCTCTCTAACTCGACCTGTCTCTCTCTAACTCGACCTGTCTCTCTAACTCGACCTGTCTCTCTCTCTCTAACTCGACCTCTCTCTCTAACTCGACCTGTCTCTCTCTCTCTAACTCGACCTGTCTCTCTCTCTCTAACTCGACCTGTCTCTCTCTCTAACTCGACCTGTCTCTCTCTAACTCGACCTGTCTCTCTCTAACTCGACCTGTCTCTCTCTAACTCGACCTGTCTCTCTCTAACTCGACCTGAACTCGACCTGTCTCTCTCTAACTCGACCTGTCTCTCTCTAACTCGACCTGTCTCTCTCTAACTCGACCTGTCTCTCTCTCGAACTCGACCTGTCTCTCTCTAACTCGACCTGTCTCTCTAACTCGACCTGTCTCTCTCTAACTCGACTGTCTCTCTCTCTAACTCGACCTGTCTCTCTCTAACTCGACGTGTCTCTCTCTAACTCGACGTGTCTCTAACTCGACCTGTCTCTCTCTAACTCGACCTGTCTCTCTCTCTAACTCGACCTGTCTCTCTCTAACTCGACCTGTCTCTCTCTAACTCGACCTGTCTCTCTCTCTCTAACTCGACTGTCTCTCTCTCTCTCTAACTCGACCTGTCTCTCTCTCGACGTCTCTCTCTCTCTAACTCGACCTGTCTCTCTCTCTCTAACTCGACCTGTCTCTCTCTCTAACTCGACCTGTCTCTCTCTAACTCGACTGCCTCTCTCTCTAACTCGACCTGTCTCTCTCTAACTCGACCTGTCTCTCTCTAACTCGACCTGTCTCTCTCTAACTCGCTCTCTCTCTAACTCGCCTGTCTCTCTCTACTCGACCTGTCTCTCTCTCTAACTCGACCTGTTCTCTCTAACTCGACCTGTCTCTCTCTCTAACTCGACCTGTCTCTCTCTCTCTAACTCGACCTGTCTCTCTCTCTCTAACTCGACCTGTCTCTCTCTCTCTAACTCGACCTGTCTCTCTCTCTAACCTCGACCTGTCTCTCTCTCTAACTCGACCTCTCTCTAACTCGACCTGTCTCTCTCTCTAACTCGACCTGTCTCTCTCTCTAACTCGACCTGTCTCTCTCTCCTAACTCGAACTCGACCTGTCTCTCTCTAACTCGACCTCTCTCTCTCTAACTCAGCCTGTCTCTCTAACTCGACCTGTCTCTCTAACTCGACCTAAACTCGACCTGTCTCTCTCTAACTCGACCTGTCTCTCTCTAACTCGACCTGTCTCTCTCTCTCTAACTCGACCTGTCTCTCTCTCTCTAACTCGACCTGTCTCTGTCAACCTACCAACCTCCTCTTCTTCTACCTCCCCAACCTAACCCAATGACCTACACAACCATATTTCCTCAGGTTGGTATGTGAAGACTCCGAGTTTCTATTTTGATCTCTACTCGTGTCTGCCTCGATTCATATGTGAGGTACACGCCCAAGCTTCCAGCACCGAACTAACCCAACTTGAGAAGGACGTTATAGGACTCTTCAGGTAAGTCCTATGCACAGTACAGCCTTGTGGATGTGAGAAAGTGAAGGAGAGAAGGACTTCGGATATTTATTGGGTAATGAGGAGTAAGACACATTTAAGACCCTCGAGTGAATTTTCTTGACTTTCTTAACATGGGAGTGTGAGGAAAGGGACTTGTGGACCACCAGTGAATGAATTAAAAGTCATGGGAGTGTTATGGAAGATGGTGGAATGAAACCGAGTGTAGATGACTTGTGGATGTGGGTGACAGTGTATGAAAGGACTTGAGGATGCAGGTGTGAGTAGATGAAGGGGAGACGTGGATGAAGGGGAGTCGTGGACATGGATGAGTGGATGAAGGGGGATTCGTGGATGAGTAAATGAAGGGGAGACGTGGGTGAGTGGATGAAGGGGAGCCGTGGACATGGATGAGTGGATGAAGGGGGAGTCGTGGATGAGTAAATGAAGGGGAGACGTGGGTGAGTGGATGAAGGGGAGCCGTGGACATGGATGAGTGAATGTAAATGGTATATTGGATGTCAGTGAGTGAATATAATGGACTTGAGGACACCATACTGTATCTTGTCAAATTTTGCTTTATTAGTGGCTGTATTGATAAACATAATTAAGGTAACTGATCTAATATACCATTTCCTGTTCTTGACACTTCTTAGACATGGCCATCACTCTGATATTCTCACTTTACTCACGTTTTATTTATGCATTTTAAGTTTGGAGAACTTGTATATTTTTTGCAGTTATTGTATATTTCATCCGAACTAAAACATTTTCCACATCTCATAAATCTGACTTTGGTTCAGGTGTAATAGATCACAATTTTGACATCTTCCATGCCTTACTTTCATGTTGTATCCTTCGTGT
Source organism: Homarus americanus (assembly GCF_018991925.1). Classification (NCBI taxonomy): domain Eukaryota; kingdom Metazoa; phylum Arthropoda; class Malacostraca; order Decapoda; family Nephropidae; genus Homarus; species Homarus americanus. The sequence continues at coordinate 726,061 of NW_024753650.1, read as the reverse complement.
GTAGTCAACTAAGAATCCCCCATTTCACTTAATGCAGTCCCTCATCATCCTTGTGTTTGTGTAATTGTGTGTTTGTGTGTTTTCTTTGTGTAATGAAAAGCCTAGGTCACATTACACAATCCTGGGACAGTCACATATTTATTTCAGAAATACTGTACTGATATCTCACGTCTAAAGCAAATTTCCTTTTATGTCTCGCTACAGGATACAGGTAACTCCTTTCTGTCACTTAGGTATTACTGCCTCTATTCATTCAACAACAGTCTTTCAGGCATGAATTAATGTGTAGCAACTGTCCAAACTCTAATCTGTATACATATTATAACTTAATTTGTGTAGTGTGTGACTTAATGCCTGGACTTATTTGCTTCTTTGCCATGATTTGATTTATTGTACAGATTGTTACTAAAAACTGCAAATATTCTCTTCCTCAAATCTGAGTGGGAAAAAAAATCGCGCTCGACGTCACTAAATCTTGCTAATTAATTACCCCAACGTTATAAAAAACGAAAATCTTTGTTTATTATTACTCTTCCATGTTATTAATCTAATATTTCCAGGAACTATGTTGTGCTGGAAGGCCCTGGATCACCCGCCTACAACTACCAGCTGGCGGCACATATGGGTCAGCTGGCCACAGGACTCGAACCTTCGCCCTGTCACTCTCTCTATTCTTCCTGCCCACTCAACAGGCTCCAGGTCATTGAAGTCCTCAGGAATGTCAAGAGCACCAAAAAGATATTTTCCTAATGAGTCTCGGAAGATTGTGCGGTTTATTGATTTTTTTAACTGAATTTTATGTTGCTAGCGGATATTAGAGGAGTGATGAATTTCTAGAATTTTTTTTAAGGATCCGTTGGTGTTTCTAGGTTTTACTGGTTCCCTGGTGTTTTCCCAAGAGAGTGTATCCAAAATGTGTAAAAGAATGCTCACATAACAATGAAGGTTTTTGGGAACATCAGAGAAATCAAAAAGATAATTTTTTTTACCGATCCCTTGGTATTTGAGACAGAAGAGTGTGTACGTCCACTAAGTCCTGAAGCAATTTTCGTATCGGGAAAGAAAAATTATAAACCTATTGTGAATGAAAATATTTGTCGTACAATCATTGAAATCTGAAATGGCTTGGATATCTAGGATTTGTTTTGTGTGAACGTGAATGACTTGTGGGACAAATTTGTTCATGATACATACATACAGTAGGTAAATGAAAGTATTGTACTATACAGTGTTAAGTAAGCAGTTGGTTACCAGATAAATGGAAATAAAGACAATTCTAGGTGCCAAGAAGTGATATATAGTGCCTTAAACGTAATTAAAAAGTGCTAAATAGTATTATACAGTGAGAGATCAACATTGGCTTCTGAACACATTGAAGATACTCATGATGCTGATAATGGCTTTGATATCATAATTTCTTGTTGATATACCTAAGTGACTTCATTAATTTATATATTTGTTGTGAGATTAGGATGTAATGGTGTTGATTTGCTGAAGTGCCTTAAGAAATGATTCAACTTGGCTCTTAGAGTGAACGTGAAGTCAATTTACTCAAGTGCCTTAAGAATTTAATTGGTATGTCTTCTGTGTTTGTCCCTAAAGTACCATGAGAGTTGTGGTACGTACAGTCTCTTTCTCTATTTTTTTCCCACACTACATTCCACGTACATTTAGTTTTTAAAGTCTGAGCATCATTCCATAGACCATACTAATAAAAAAACATTATCTTCTTAATCTAGCCATTACGTTAGGGTTTGACTGAATAAGCAAGTATACAGTACAGTATACTTGTCACCCACAACATGAGGATCAACTTGCACCTGGCTTTCACTGTGTATCATTTGCTCAACACATTCTGCCACATGAAGCTTCCCCATAACAAGCTTGAACTCTTGTTACATCTTGAATCTCTGTCTTCACATTATTTGTATCCACTCAGCTCTGTTATGTTTTCCTCGTTCGTAAAACTGCAGGTACAGTACTGTATTTTTATCTTTGTTGAGTTTTAAACATTCCATAGTTTTTAAAAGACAAGTTTGACCTTGGCTTACCATATAACCCATACATGTATATGTTTTTTCTCGCCTGGTTTTAGTTTCCATTGTAGCAATACCCAGAGAGTGCCTATTTTTCTCTCCCTTGTATATCTAGGGGAAGGACCTATTTTATAAATCATGGGACTAAGGATATGCACTTTTACCTCCACATGAAAATTTTTATATATGAACGATTTCATTATATTGTACCCATCTATTATTAATTATACTAAATATTACAGCTCTGTGTTTTCATGTTATTTTGATACTCTTAATGGTTTTGTGATGTTTATACTGGATGTCATTACCCTTTGCATGTAGATTTTATTAGTTCAAGGACCCAGCCACGCAGTGTTATTGCAGTGACACCCATATATGGTCAGTGTTTTGACAGGTTTTAACTATTCCTTTTGTGGCTATGACTTATCTGACACACGTTTTGTTCCTGTTGTAAGGCTTTATAATGAAATGACTAATTTTTGTGTCTAAAAATATTATCTCATTGATAGCACAACGTATAGCAAGGTAGAACAAAAATTAAAAATTGTGATACTGTACTGCATCAGGAATTCGAGTTACCAGTATTTAGTTATCAGTACGGGAAGGTCGGGGGAAAGTAGATTGGAACAAGTTGAGCAGAGAGGCGCCTGGTCATAATGGACCCAGGATCATGTGAGGTGTATATTTATGATAAGATAAACTGAACTCACATTGTTGTAACTAAACACTTTTGTTGATATAACTTACAGTAGTTTGTTGTCAGCCGTCTACCCTTGACCTTCATGTGTTGGCTCACCCCAGGTGCAAGTCGACATAGGTTGTCGAGATATGATGGAGAAACTGCACCAACTTGTTCCCCTACTCTCCTCACCCCTTCCCTTATCATGTCTACATGGAAATGATGAAGACCCATCCCAGAACATGTTTGTAGATATATACGGTATATATAGTATATGTGTACAATATATATATTTTTCTAACAATAGGCTGTTAAGTGTGATTAATTCGTGGAAAGAATGTTTGTGGATTTTGGAGTATTTTTTTATGTGCAACTCTCCCCTTCTCTTGTCTGTAGGGAATACATCACAGTATATGGAAAAATTAAGTTAAATCTGTATGTGTATGTGATGAATGTTTTGTGATATTTAAGAGTAGTTTTGAGCAGTGTTAAGAAATGTAAATTAGTTTCCAACATACCCATCCAGCTCTTCCAGCATGGCAAGCGAGATAATGTGGCGTTCCTCTACCCTATATGCTCTGCCAGGTATAATAGGCAGATTACTGGAGCTTCTCAAGGGATTATTCGACTGGTAATATTGTGTTTTATTGGTCATCGCATAATTCTTGTCAATACAAACTCCATGCAAGTTTGTGAAAGTCCCCAGGCTTAGACTTTGACATAAGGGCACACCTTATACCCTGTAATTCATCATTTTAAGTCGGGCTTTGTGTGTGGACTTGACAAGGTTTCTGAAGCTGTCAGACGTAGGTGAAAGTCATTCATCGTCTTGTTCTGGTTTGAGCTGATCAGTTATCATAAAGACTATTGACACAGTATATGTTCTGTTCGTTCCTTCACTTAATGAAATCGTTTGGTTTCCATAAAGTTTCTGGTCGGGTGCTGCGATAAAAAGATATACCCCTGTACTATGATTTTGCTTTTTATTGTGATCAACATATAATAGATTTCTTTGGTAAGAAAGTGTCAGCTGGTAACTATAATCTGATCATCTAATGTGGCCATAAAGTATTAAGTGGACACGCGCTTGCCATAAAAGAGCGCCTTTGAAAACAGAAAACTGACCAACGTTTATTTGGCATAGTTAATGTATTAGTCATTAGGTGGGAGAACTTTGGTTTGGCTTAGCATCCAGAGTCACGTCACTGTTGGGTGGAAACAGCTGTTGAGGCTGTCTTGTCTGGTAGGAGTCATAGTGTAAAGCTGAACTGTCACGAGGAACCAAGTTGGTCATAAATGCTGTCAACTCCAATGTCTAGTCCTATGTGTAGAATTAACTTTGATTTTAGATTTGCATGAACCATTTATTATTTCCTTTGTCTTCCAAGGAACTGACTATGCTTTTATTTTTAATTACAGTACTTATTTTTTTTTTTAATAAAAATAATGGAAAAATGTGACTTTATATCTCTCCTTTGTTCTACCCAGTGTGTCGACTTGCTTGTTGGACAGAGATTTTATGGAATATTCTACCCACCAAGAACATCAAAGGGGTAACTTAACACACTTGGCTGCAGCGTATACCTTAACACCACAGCAATACTCCCCCCCCCCCAAAAAAAAAATTAAAATAAAATTCTAGTACAATATATATACAAGCAATTTGCGTGTCCCCTGCCAAATGAGATAACAGTGATATGAGCAAATATTTTTTTTATAGTACAGTAGTAGTATTAAAATATTGGACACTTGTACTCGGAGTAATTCTTAAAAGGAACGCATTTACTGAGTGAGGACTTGATACGTGCGCGCACACCAAATTTATCCAGTACTGTATATAATTTTATTTTATTTTATTTTTTACAATTATTGTACTCGCTTCTATAACCGTATTTTACAAGCAAAAAATTTAGCCCTAGTTATACGTACAAACCCAAACGCTTAAACACAGTCGGCTCATTTACGCATAAAGTAGCTTCCCACAACTACATTCCTCCACTTCTATTGCATCCTTCATACCATTCTTCCATTCCTCTTTTTTTCATGGTATTGTCCTCTCCTTTGTACCATCATCTATCATCAACCATTCCATTTCCTCTTTGGTCTTTCCCCCTCCTATGTATTATGCTTTATTTAGTCTTTTTTTTTTGTCTTCCTCTCGCCTTTCTGCCACCACCTACCCTTGATCTATACACGCTTTTCCCTTGCTCCCATCTTTAACATTTCAATAGCGAATCCATCTACTGTTGCCATACCGTTCTTCAGCTTGATTGCAGCCAGTTTCTCCTACTTGTCTTCCTTTGTCACTTTTTTCCTCATTCGTTTTGACAATATTCAGTTCATCATGTACAAGACGGGATAAGATGTTTAAAATATTATCCATCTTTTTATTTAATGTTTTTATGTGATATATATCCCTTTTCATATTAAACTTCGATATCCATTTGTGCTCTTGGTTTTCTTACTTAAACTTCTCTTCAATCTTACTTATACAGTATATAGACAACTTCATTAGTATCGACACATGGCTTAATGCAACATTTCACGCCTATAAACAAACTTCATATATATACTGTGCATACACACTTCATAAGGATGCATACTCATTTCATATGTATACAAAAGCACGTGTTGCAATAATTACACCCGCCACTTTATTGAGAAGCCTGCAAGGTGACGTAGGTAGGCAGATGGGGGCGGCAGGAACGTAAACATGTATGGTGTACTAGACGGCCAGGAGGAGCACTGCAAGAACTGTTAGTGTTAGCTAATTACTGTGAACTCTTACTCTGTTTTTTGGCTGCTCAAACAAGGCAGACATTACTGAACCAAATTATTTTGTTTGCGTAGAAGACGAGAGGATGGCAATGAGCCGGGAGGAACAAACAATTGGTACCCGACCGCCGACAATAAGCTTGGATAGCAAACCTCCATTGCAGTCACTTCTCGCATTTGACTAGTTTCTTCAACCACAGATATTGTTCAGATGTTTTAATCACAAGTAAGTAATGGGAACGAAAATTTTAATTATTAATGTACGTGGGGAATGTGTTACTATAGACATTTAACTTCATTGACAATTTTAAGTGACTGTATTTAATTTTAGGATCACCTGAAGATTAGACACCCTAACGCTACCTGGGTGTTAGCTTAGGTTAGGTCAGCGTTAGAATGGTCAATGTTAAGGCGAATTACTATTTCCTACACAGACAAAATATAACAATGTACTGTTTACCGGGTCTTGCCTCATTTGGTCACATGAGATTCAGTGTTAGCAAGGTACTGATATCTGGGTCCCAAGACACTTATTTAAGTCTCAAAAAACAATATCGTGCCAAGTTTGAACCACTGAAGTGATACTTTTATTGTAGTAGTAGTAGTGAGTGCGTATAAAATTAAGGTTCTTGTAATGTCATCAGCGTGCTTATGAAATTAGTCACGGCAATTTCCCAGTCTGTCACCGTAAACCTTTATCCTGGTTAATTATTGTGGATTATGTGATACAGTATTTATTGTAGTATCACGTATGGATTGTATCTTATTTCTTTTAATGCCTACGTAACATATTTGATTTAATCTATTCCTAGTTTTTAATATTCCCTTCTCTTTACTGGGTATTGTATTTTGTTATTATATGCAGGTAAGAGTACGGAATAATAATTAACTAAATGAAACAGAGAATTATATAATTATTTTTCCGCAAACAAAGCAAACGTCTCTCGTGTGAGTTACTGTGTGTGATATATAGTTGAAGTCACGGCTCGGCAATACCAGACAAAATAACATCGACATTACATTGAGGCTACAGAAGAGAAGTGGGCAAGTGGCGTAAGAGGATTTAATATTATTAGAGAGGAGGGGGTGTAGGCGGGATGAAAGGGCGGGTGGGGATGAGAGGGTGAGTGGGGGGGTGGGTGGTGGGCAAGGCGTAGAGGGATAGGCAGGTGGATGGGAAAACCAAGCATGATAAATGTGAGGACAAATGCGTGGAAAAGGTGGGTAGAGAATGGAAGAATGGGGGGGTATGTAACGGAGGGCGGGGTTTAGGGTGTTGAGGGTTGGGTTTGGCAGGGGTCTAGAATTAAAAGTGGGCAGGCCTGAGAGTTGAGGTGGGAGGGAGGGGCTTAGTAATAAAAGTGGGTGGGGGTGTTAGGGAAGAGGGAGGAGTCTAGTGGTAAAGGGGCGGCCATATGTAGAACCTAAAGTGGGCGGGATGTAAGCAACCTAATTGTAAAAATGGGCGGGGGGTAGGGAATGATTTGGGTGGAGCGTCAGGGGGGAGGGAAAGAGGGAGGGAAGGGGGGTCGGGGGATGGGGTTGGGGGGGCGGGAACAGCGGAGGTATATAACCCGGGTGGTCACTGTAGGCAGAGACTTGTTGAGTGAGTGGTGGAGGAGACCGTACGCCCTACACACCGTCTCCCGTCGTCTCCTCGCCCGGGTCTCCACCACCCTATCGTTGGCCTCTGTTGAAACCTGCAACGGAAATCTGTTTTTCGTGTAAACCCAACAACAGTGACAGGTACCCAATGCCTCACTGCTATTATTATTTAAAGAAAGTGTTTTGCTTATATTGTTCTTTTCTTAGAGGAATTGTGCTTCTTTTTCGTAACTTAGTCCATGTGAGAGAGTTGGCTTTAGGACTTTCCCGACTCGGTAAGGCTGGTTGGTCTTTGTAACGGCAGCATTACCAGAGCACTAAGACCTCTCTCCCCCCCCCTTCCGCCAGCCTCTTATCTCTTAGTCAACCTACTGGGAATTCTCCGCTCAGTGGTAAGGGTATAATAGCAATAAATAATAACAATACTAATATGTGGTCTTGTGCGTGAGTTAAATGTGAAGAATTTTGAAAACTACTTCGACTGTAATGAAATATACTGACGGCATAGTGACAGCTGACTTTATTTTTCTTCGGTATTTCTTTATCTGTGGACGACGCGGGGACTCCTCGCTAAAATGAGCAGGGTGAAAATTTGAAGGCGGAGTGTTTTATATATTGTAGGAGTCCAATATTTTATTATTTGCAGTATTTTAGATTTAAAATGTCCTTTTATTCTCTTGTGAGTTAAGGCCAGAAGTATGTTTGTGTTATTATTATTATTATTATTATTATTGTTATTATTATTGTTATTAATGTAAAATGCAAAATATTTCCTGTAAGAGTCAACGAGAACGATATCCACCTTGAGTTTTAACAATTATTACAGGTCTTCAAACGTATATTATAGATTAGGATATTCATTAGTCATTTGTCGGGTTGAAACGAAAAAAATGCTAACGTTATGATTTTATTACTACATCTCAACAGTTTAAATATTTAAGGAACAGAACTGGTATATTTATGTGATGCCCCGAGTTCAGAATATTATTATTTTGCTTCAATAAGTGTCATGTACAGGGTCAAAAATTTTTAATGAACTGTGAAGCGTTTGACATTTGATGATATACAGTACAGTAATTTGTATTTATGACTCACCATTTGTTAACGGGAAAAGTTTGTTGAATACGGGATAAATTACGACACTTTTTTGTAATGTGTGTTTTTTAATGTTTCATAATTTTTGGGGGGATAATGATTGTAATATATTTAGAATTTTAGGTTTAAACTGTTAAAAAGTCATTACACACCAGCATAAGTTTATAATTTCTTAGGATATACAAAAATTTTTACAACCAAGGGATCGCATCACTGGGTCGGACAAACTGTTGCTCCTCGAGTGGTGGTGACTGGCCGCCCGCCTAAACTACCAAACACTGAGTCAACTTGTTGCTTCCACTCTCTCTTCTCTCTCTCCTTCCCTCCACTGTAATCAATAACGTTGAAGATCTCTCGAGTACAGTAGCTCAGTAATGGTGGGAGGTCTTACGCTTTACTTGGCAATAATGGTTGTTTTCTTTGACCATATATTTGCGTAGTTATTGTAGATATCCTTGTAGGCCAGCGTGGGGGAAGGGGGTCGTATACGCTTTACTTGATAAGAATGGATGTTTTTACTTTACGAAGACGTTATTCATGTAGATGTGAGTATTTATTAGAGACATGAGGCAGGAGTTTTTAGCATTGGAAGTCGCCAAAATGTGGTGGATTCATTCATTAAACGTTGTTCTTCATAACAGTCACTACTACTACACACACACACACACACACACACACACACACACACACACACATCCACATCATAAGAATAACATTGCCCTAGAATTTTCGATTAACAAACGCCACGAAGAACAGTTAATGAAGCAAACATTTAAAAAGTTAGTTCATACAATAATACAAAATAAGTATAAAGTGTATCCAAATACAAACCAACATAAACAATAATTAATCGTTTCAATAAAAGCGACGATAAACACACAAAAAACAAAAGCTTGCGATAAACAAAAGTAAACAAAAACAATGGTCTATTTATTTTTTATATAGAATGGCGAAAAGCTTCTACGAAATGACAGATGCTGACATAAGACCTATCAAGAGGCGACTTGGTGTAATATGTAGCTTCATTCTGGGGTCGTGTAGGCTGTCGTTTTAGCTTCTAGTCTCGTGTATGATGGTCGTTTTAGCCTGTAGCGCCATGTATGGTGGTCGTTTTTGCCTGTAGCGCCATGTATGGTGGTCGTTTTAGCCTGTAGCGTCGTGTATGGTGGTCGTTTTAGCCTGTAGCTTCGTGTATGGTGGTCGTTTTAGCCTGTAGCTTCGTGTATGGTGGTCGTTTTAGCCTGTAGCTTCGTGTATGGTAGTCGTTTTAGCCTTTAGCGTCGATTATACTGGTCGTTCTAACCTCGTCTGTGGAGGTCGTCTCAGTGTCTTGAACCGATTCTGGGGTCGTCGTTCTGAGCCATTTAAAGCCACCTCAGGGTCGTTCATAGCCAGTCGTCTCCAGTCAGCTAGCGGTCCAAGAGTCGTCGTGCAGGTTAAGAAGAGTCGTGGGGAGAGTTGAGAGGCTCCAGCGCGTGTCGTTTTGGATAATCAAAATTGTCGTCTTGGCTATTCCAGGCGCGAGGGAGCATTGGACCATAGCCATATTTACCTCAGTGATCTCCCGCCCACACACACCCTCATCCTCCTCTCCCACCCACACACCCCCTCATCCTTCCTCCTCTACTACGCACCCTCATCCTCCTCCCCCACCACGCATTCTTATCATATTTATGCTCTTCCCTCACTGGTTCTCTTGTTTCTTCACGTCCATCATTCTTGTCTTCCCGTTAGAGGCCAGTTTTGTCTTCTCATTTGTCTTCTCTTCTTAATAAGGAGTTTTGGCTGTTCCTTTATTCTTCTTCTTCTTCTCTCCCTTTTCCTTCCTTCCTTTCTTCCTTTGTCAATCATTCCACGATTTTTTTTTACTCATTATTCATTCCTTCGCTGCCGCCATTCCATTACCCTGTGTGTGTGTGTTTACAAGATGGAGCCTCACACCTTCAGCTGCTCGACATACTCTACCTTTATTTAGTGTCTCTTCATGATGGACTTTTATTGTGAGTCATATCTCTCTCTCTCTCTCTCTCTCTCTCTGTCTATTTCTCTCCTTCCTCCCTCCTTCACTCCTTATTTACCCTCTTTCCGCCCTCTCTCTCTTCCTTGTCTCCTCCCTCTCACCTCCCTTCCGTGTCTCCTCCCTCCCTCTTCCTGTACTTACTTCCGTTTACCAGCGTGTCATCCCCGTTGCTGTGTTGTATACCGTTTATTTACGCCGCCCGTTGACTCCGTTCATCTCTCTTGCTCTTCATTTCTGCCGTTGCGGTTGGGATACGAATCTCTCTCTCTCTCTCTCTCTCTCTCTCTCTCTCTCTCTCTCTCTCTCTCTCTCTCTCTCTCTCTCTCTCTCTCTCTCTCTCTCTCTCTCCAGTACTATCGCGATCACTACCACTACTAGTACTACCACCATCACAACCATCACGATTTACCGCCGGCGCCACCATCGTCACCACCACCACTCCCTCGACCTACTACTACCACCATTACCACCACCAGCTACCACCCATCTGCTGTCAGTATCACCACCACCACTACCATCTACCACCATCCTCTACACCACCACCACCACTACCACCACCACCACCACAAGGCAAAACAGACAGCAGAGCCTATAATTTTAGCGCCTTGAATATCTGGCTCACGACATGCCCCCAACCCCATCCCCGCCACACCCACCACACCCCACCACCCCACCCCACCCAGCATCACTCCTTCCACCTCCACTCCCCACCCCGTCCCACCCCCTCTTCCCCTACGTATCTCCCCCCCCTTCCCTCCACTACAAGCCTACCTCATCATCTTCACTACTTCCCTTGTAAGTATGCTTAAGAGTCTCTCTTCTCTTCTCTTCTCCACCACTCACCACCATAGAGAGAGAGAGAGAGAGAGAGAGAGAGAGAGAGAGAGAGAGCTCCAACAGCCAGGTATATTCTGGGTGTGTTAAGTAATTCACAGGTCGCTTACCAACGTTTCCACCACCATTACTACATCACCACTATCTACCTACCACCACCACCACCACTATCACCACCACCACCACCACCTCAGCAACTACCATTACCACCACCACCACTATCACCACCACCACTATCACCACCACCATCACCACCATTACTATCACCATCACCACCACCACTATCACCATCACCATCACCACTATCACCACTATCACCACCACCACCACCTCAACCAACTACCGTTACTACCACCATCACCACCTCAACCAACTACCACTACCACCACTGCTAATACTACCACTAACCTCTACCACCGCCTCAACCATCATCACCATTACCACCACCTCAATCAACTACCACCATCACCACTAACCACCAACGAACCAACCAGTTATTCTATTTTACACACCTTAGCTTGTGACTGTGGATGGAAGGCGCTGCTGGGGGTGGGGGTGGACACGTGTGTTGTGTTGAGGGTCTCGGTGTGTTGAATAATGCCTGCAGGTGTAAAGACATGTGTTAGTTAGGTTAGGTTGAGGCTGTGTTGAACATGGAGGAGAGAGAGAGAGAGAGAGAGAGAGGAGGGTTGAAGTAGGAGAGAGAGAGAGAGAGAGAGAGAGAGAGGGAGGCATGATAGAGGATGATTGGGACATGATAGAGGATGATTGGAACATGATAGAGGATGATTGGAACATGTTAGAGGATGATTGGAACATGTTAGAGGATTATTGGGACAGAGAGGATGATTGGGACATGATAGAGGATTATTGGGACATAGAGAGGATGATTGAGACATGATAGAGGATGATTGGGACATGATAGAGGATTATTGGGACAGAGAGGATGATTGGGACATAGAGAGGATTATTGGGACATAAAAGAGAATGATTGGAGGAATAGGAAATTGACTTTGCTGATTGGATTAAGATTGACTTTTGTAACAGGAGTGAATATAGATTGATTAATTATACCTGGAGGAGAGCTTGTACACACACACACACACACACACACACACACACACACACACAGCCTTCTGAGAGATAATTTTAAAGTATTTTCTTCTTCTTCTTCTTCAGTGGGGAGAGAAGAGATGGGAGAGGAGGCTAAAGAGAGAAGAAGAAGAGATTGAGTTTCTCCCTTAATTATATATATTGACAACTTTCATCTCTTTTAATTAAACCAAATTAAAAAAAATAAGTAAAAAAATAATTAGAAATATTGCGGCCCCAATTTTTTTTTAGTCTTCAGTTAACTTGTGAAATATAATGGTAAATAATAACAATATTTAATAAAGTGACGTTAATTAGGTATTTTGAGATTTTTTTGTTGGATTTGTTATTTTTATTTTTTTTTCGATTTTGATGTCATTACGAGTGTTGTTGTTGTTGTTGTTGTTCTCTTCTCTATCCCTCCACCTCCTTTATACCTTCATTCCTTCTTTATTTATTCTCTCCTCCCCACCTTACCTCCCACCCTAATTCTCCCTCCCTCCCTCCTCTCCTCCTCCCTCTCCACCTCCTCCCTCCTCCTCCCTCCTCCTCCCCACCCACCCTCCTCCTCCCAACCCACACCTCCTCCTCCTCCTCCTCCTCCTCCACCCCTCCTCCCTCCTCCCTCCCTCCTCCCCACCCCCTCTCTCCTCCCTCCTCCCTCCCCACCTTACCCTCCCTCCTCTCCTCCTCCCTCCCACCTTACTTCCTCTCTCCCTCCCTCATCAGTGGTCGAAGCATTGCCTTGATATCATCACCTATCAACCATTAGTAATTAGGACACACACACACACACCGTACAACAACTTAACCATGTCATTTACACCGTCACATGTTGAAATTGTCTCCCCGTGACGGTAATAATGTTAAGTGACGGTAATAATGTCAAGTGACGGTAATGATGTTAGGTGGCGGAAATGATGTTATAATATTTGACGGTAATAGTTATATGTGACGGTAATGGTGTTATGTGACGGTAATGAGGTTGTTATGTGACGGTAATAGTTATATGTGACGGTAGTGGTGTTATGTGACGGTAATGAGGTTATGTTATGTGACGGTAATTAAGGTGTGAGACCCCCGAAGAAACTCCCCAACACAGGTGTGAGGGAGCGTGGACAGGTGTGTAAGGGAGTGTGACAGGTGTGGTGTGGTGATGGCAGGGGAGGTATGGTGGTAGTGGCAGGTGTGGTGTGGTGGGTAACATCATAACAGGTGTTATGTTGTGATGGCAGGGAAGTATGACAGGTGTGGTGTGGTGGGTAACATCATGACAGGTGTGGTGTGGTAACAGGTGTGGTGTGGTAATAGGTGTGGTGTGGTGGAGGTACAGCATGGTATGACAGGTGTGGTGATGGCAAGGTAGCGTGGCAGGTAATCTGTGGAGGTAATTAGCAGGTATTGTTTCCCCTCCTCGATACCTTCACCAAAACAATCATTTCACCTAAGTATGTGGGTGGGCGGGGTGGGTTAGGTGGGGTGGGTTAGGTGGGGTGGGTCTTGCTCTTATTAGTTCTCACTGTCTGATATACTTAATGTGATGTAAATATGGTTAGGTGAGGGTGGGTTAGGTTAGGTTAGGGGTAGTGATGGTGTTATGTTCGTAAGTGGTATTTATTTATTTTTTATTTATTTATTTATTTTTATTTGTTTGTTTATTTTCGTTTTTAATGTTTTTGTTATTATTATTATTATTATTATTATTATTATTATTATTATTTAGTGTCATTACTGTAACCTCATCAATAAAGTGGGTGTGATAGTGAATTAGGGAGAGTGAGGAACGTAGAGTTACACCAGTCACCCGTAGGTCAGGTCAGGTCAGGTCAGTTTAAGGTCAAATCAGATAAGATCAAGTCAGGTCAAGGTCTTGTCTTGTCAAGGTCAGGTCAGGTCAGGTCAGTTGAACTAGCCAGGGCGTGTTTGCTCTATCCGTCCATTTTACTGTCGATAAGCCAAAAAAAAACAGCTGACTTGTGTCGACGCTAAATATAGACAGAACACAAAGAGCTTCGACGTTTGTGGCGTGGAGGGTGTGGTGGGTTGGGAAGGAGGATGAGAGGAGGAGAACGGGGATGGGAGGTGAGGATAGAGGATGAGAGGAAAGTGAGGGTGGGGGAGGAGAAAGGAGGGAGGAGGTGTGAGGTTGGGTTGGGGAAGGGGGATGAGAGGAGGAGGGAGGGGATGGGGTGAGGATAGGGGATGAGAGAGTGGGGGAGAGGAGGAGAAGTGGGGGGAGGGTGTGAGGTTGGGTTGGGGAAGGAGGATCAGAGGAGGAGAACGGGATGGGAGGAGAGATGGGGGAGGAGAGTGAGAGAGGGGTTGGGGAGAGGTCAGCGAGTTCTGACCCTTGGTTGACCCTGAGCTTTCGGGTGACAAACTGGGATATCCCCCTCCCCCTCCTTCCTCTGAGTTTTTTCTATAAATCATCCTTGAATAAGATTATTCCTCTGATGCTCTGCTCCCTTGTGTTTATGTGTCTGTCAATTGTCTATCTGTCTGTCTATCTATCTATCTATCTATCTATCTATCTATCTATCTATCTGTACGTCTCTCTGAGGACTGTCTTTGTCTGTCTGTCTGTCTGTCTGTCTATTGTGTATTTATCTGTCTATCTATCTACAAATGTGGTGTGTGTGTGTTGTGTGTGTGTGTGTGTGTGTGTGTGTGTGTGTGTGTTTAGGAAGATTGTAGTGCTGAACATTTCCATCTTTCTCTCTTTCTACCTCCCTCACCTCCCCTCCCTCACCTTCCCCCTTCACCTTCCCCCCCCTTCACCTTCCCTCCCCCCTCCACGTACGGTAGGGGGGAGAGGAAGCAATGGCGTGTGGGCATAAGTGGCGGGATACTACCTCCTCCTGTCCTGTTCACCTCCCTTGTGTGTGTGTGTGTGTGTGCTCGCCATTACTCCTTCCTTCACTAACAACACATTACATACATAGGTACATACATACATACATACATACATACATACACATACATACATACATACAACCAGCCTACACTTTCCGTTCATATAAACCGCTCTTAAACCTCTCTCTCTCTCTCTCTTTTTTTCTCACTACAATAGGCCCTAACATTATTCAAGTGTTATTCATAAACGTCAGGAGTATACTCTTTGTTGTTGAATGTTTATTTATTTTTTTACGTGAATAATGAATGTTTTAATGTTTCTTCTGAGTTGTGTTTAGTGACCTCCTCCCCCTCCCCTTCCCTCTTCCTTCCCATTTTGATCTCACTGATGGAGGTTTTTATTAGTTTTGTGGTGGTCTGGGTGATGTTGTGTGTATAAAGTGATATATGTAACTAATTGAAGAAAAAAAATGTATATATTGTTGTGTGTGTGTGTGTACTAGAACTACAGCAACATCAATTAAATAAAATTAATTACTGCCAGCCAACACCACACACACACACACCACACACACACACACACACACACACACCACACATACACACACACACACACACACACACACACACACCAATACTGTATCACCCTCACTGGTCTGACAACTTCCTTCTTAAGTGAGTCTACTATAAGACTCATAAGCTAATAAGACTCTCTCAACCAATACAATAAGACCTTCCTCACCACCACCACTACCACAATAAGACTCACCACCACAATAAGACCCCTCACCACCACCACCACAATAAGACTCACCACCACCACAATAAGACCTCACCACCACCACCACCACAATAAGACTCACCACCACCACCACAATAAGACTCACCACCACCACCACAATAAGACTCGCCACCACCACCACAATAAGACCCCTCACCACCACAATAGACTCACCACCACATTAGACTCACCACCACCACATAAGACTCCACCACCACAATAGACTCACCACCACACACAATAAGACTCACCACCACCAATAAGACTCACCACCACCACAATAAGACCCCGTCACCACAATAAGACTACCACCACCACATTAAGACTCACCACCACCACAATAAGACTCACCACCACCACAATAAGACTCACCACCACCACAATAGACTCCACCACCACAATAGACTCACCACCACCACAATAGACTCACCACCACCACAATAGACTCACCAACAATAAGACTCACCACCACACAATAAGACTCACCACCACCACAATAAGACTCACCACCACCACAATAAGACTCACCACCACCACAATAAGACTCACCACCACCACAATAGACCCCGTCACCACCACAATAAGACTCACCACCACCACAATAAGACTCACCACCACAATAAGACTCTACCACCACCATGACTACCACCACAATAAGACTCACCACCACCACAATAAGACTCACCACCACAATAAGACTCCTCCAACACTATAAGGCTCGGCAGGGAGGCATGGTGTAGTGTAGTATAGAGTTGGAGAACAATTAAAGCTGTGGGTGGTGATGGTGAATAGTGGTATCGATGTGGTGATGGTGGTAGTAGTGGTGATAGTGATGGTGGTGGTGGTAGCGATGGTGGTAGCGATGGTGGTAGTAGTGGTAGTAGTGGTGATAGTGGTGGTGGTAGTAATAAAAGTAGTAGTAAAGGTCTTATTGATTGTACTCTGACCTTTTACTCTTCCTTTACTGACTCTCTCTCCACTTCCACCCTTCTTCCTTCCTTCCTCCTTTCCTCCTTTCCTTTCTTCCTCCTTCCCTCCTTTCCTTTCTTTCTTCCTCCTTACCTCCTTCATTCCTTTCTTCCTTCTCTCCTTCCCTTCTCTCCTTCCTCCCTCTTACTCTCTCCTTCTTCCCATCTTCCTACTTCTTTGGCTCCCTCCACCCTCCCTCCTTCCTATTCTATCTCCCGTCTTTCTTCCCTCCCTTTCTTCTACCTTATCCCTATTCCCCCTCTCTCTCTCTCTTCCTCTTCTCTCTCTCTCTCTCTCTCTCTCTCTCTCTCTCTCTCTCCTTCCTAGATGGTGATTTAAGACACGGTTGATGGTGACGTAATTTATTCAATGTTATCAGACGATATGGTGATAGTCGAGCTGGCGATGACGTTTTGATGACGTTTGACAGTGACGTATAGATGACGTATGACAGTGACGTGTTGATGACTCAGCTGTGACGTAGTTATGACAGCCGTGAACCGCTTATATATATATATACCTGATGACGCCGGTGTGTCTCTCTCAGTATCGCACAGCAGCCGGAGTGAGAGAGACGTAGACACCATCACGATAAATGAAGTTGGGCGGTAGATTTAAAGGTAGATGAAAATATCGCCCGGTCAGAGATATCACCTGGCCAGAGATAGTAATGGCGGCAAGTTGTGATATATCGTTCACAAGTTACAGTAAATAATTTTAATAGAGCCGTTATAACAAAGCATCAAGGGACTTTATAAACACAAACATCAAGGGACTTTATAAACACAAGCATCAAGGGACCTTATAAACACAAGCATCAAGGGACTTTATAAACACAAACATCAAGGTGACTTTATAAACACAAACATCAAGGGACTTTATAAACACAAGCATCAAGGACTTTATAAACACAAACATCAAGGGACTTTATAAACACAAGCATCAAGGGACTTTATAAACACAAACATCAAGGTGACTTTATAAACAACATCAGGGACTTTATAACACAAGCATCAAGGACTTTAAAACACAAACATCAAGGGACTTTATAAACACAAGCATCAAGGACTTTATAAACACAAACATCAAGGCTTTATAAACACAAGCATCAAGGACTTTATAAACACAAACATCAAGGACTTTATAAAATCAAGGAAACACAATCAGGCTTTATAAACACAAACATCAAGGGACTTTATAAACACAAGCATCAAGGGACTTTATAAACACAAACATCAAGGACTTTATAAACAAACATCAGGGACTTTATAAACACAAACATCAAGGGACTTTATAAACACAAGCATCAAAGGACTTTATAAACACAAACATCAAGGGACTTTATAAACACAAGCATCAAGGACTTTATAAACACAAACATCAAGGACTTTATAAACACAAGCATCAAGGGACTTTATAAACACAAACATCATGCTTAACACAAACATCAAGGACTTTATAAACACAAGCATCAAGGGACTTTATAAACACAAACATCAAGGACTTTATAAACACAAACATCAAGGTGACTTTATAAACACAAACATCAAGGACTTTATAAACACAAGCATCAAGGGACTTTATAACACAAACATCAAGGGACTTTATAAACACAACATCAAGGACTTTATAAACACAAACATCAAGGACTTTAACACAAACATCAAGGGACTTTATAAACACAAGCATCAAGGGACTTTATAAACACAAGCATCAAGGGACTTTATAAACAACCCGTAAAGATAAATTTTGTGTTCTAATTGCCTCAGTTATTCCTCTTACGGCACAATTAATTCACAAATATAATTACTCAGTACTTTCTTTTTTACCTAATATCCTCGTTCGTGCATGTGAATTATTATTTAATAACTCGTGTATTAATTTCAAAGTCATTTAATGAGACTAATTATTAAAAAAAATCAAATTCAAATTGAGTAGGAAAACAGATGTTCTGGGATGTGAAAGAGGGGGTGGGAGGGGTGTGTGGCAGTTGACCTCAAAGCATCATTCGTGTCTTATCGTTCGTTGTGGGAGGTGTGTGTGTGTGTGTGTGTGTGTGTGGTAATTAGTTGTGTGTGTGTGGGGGTGGGGTGGGTGGTGCGTGGGGGTGGGGGTGTAAACAGATTAATATTCCTGGGTCGTTGTGTCTCTCTCTTTCCTCTCTCTATTTTCTTCTCTTCTCTTTTCTTCTTCCTACAGTAAACAGTGAATCATCAGTGTTTGTTTACATATCAGATCCTTGATAAGCTGAATGGACGAAAGCATTTGGGATCCGACACCTCACAACAACAGGTTCGAATTCCAACTGTGACCAGAAAGTATAGGGTGTTGGATTCGTTGGATTCTGATTGGTTGATAATTGATGACGTGGAATGAGAGTTGGTGGTGGTTGGGGGGGGGGGGCGTTGTTTGATCTTATAGTAAGATTTAATTAATGATGTTCTGTTCTCCTTGGCGTTTACTGAGAGAGAGAGAGAGAGAGAGAGAGAGTTTTGTCTATGAGGTACAACAGCAACACCCCCACAACAACACCCCCCACAGCAACACTCCCACACAACAACACCCCCACAGCAACACCTCCCACATCAACACTCCCACAGCAACAACACCTCCCACAGCAACACTCCCACACAACACCTCCCACAGCAACACTCCCACACAACAACACCTCCACAGCAACACCTCCCACAGCAACACTTCCCGAGCTCAAGATCCTCATTACAGAAATACACAAACACGAGAAATTTTAACCAAGAAGCGAAAAAGCCAGAGAGAGACACACACACATATAAACAGACGCCTAATTAACGTGTGGGGTTGAGGAATGCCATCTATCGGTGAGAGGTCTCATCACATCCCCCCCACCCCCCCGAGACGCGACACTCTGGGGGAGAAGGGTCATGACCTTGGAATGGTAGAATGTCATGGGGTCAAGGTGAAGATGACCTTTCACTTCCCCTTCTTCCCCTTCTCCTCTTCTTACCTACCCTCCTTCTCCTCCTCCCCCCCTCCTCCCTCTCACCTCCCTCTCCTACACCTCTCAACTCCCCTCCTCATTATACACGGAACAATACACCTGTTGGGTGGTCGGACGGTCAAGGGGGTGAGTGTGAGGTGTAGGGGAAGTGAGAAGGTGGGGGGGTGAGGGGGAGGAGGGGGATGAAGGAAGGGAGAGAGGAGGGGAGGAAAGGAGAGAGACAGAAGGAAAGGAAAGAGGGAGGAAGGGGTGAAGGAGAGAGGGAGAGGAAGGAGAGGGGAAAGGAAGAGGAAGATAAAGAAGGAAGAGGGAGGGAGAGAGAGGCAGAGAAGGGAGCCTGTCTTCACCACCTTGTTGTTCAGGTGAGTGGTACTAATTACAGAGTGAACACCTTGACCATATAAGAGGAAGTATTGGATATCTCCCCTTAAGAACGCCCCCTACCTCCTCCTACCCCCTCCCTCCTTCCCCTCTTCCCCCTACCTCCCCCTAATTCATTAAAGGATATCGCCTTCACCCCTATCCCCCTTCCCTTTGTTCCTATTTCCTTCCTCTCGACCCCTTAGCATCTTCCCCTTTACCCCCAACCCCTTCCCCTTTACCCCCTACCCCTTGCCCTTTACCCCCTACCCTTGCCCTTTACCCCACCCTTGCCCTTTACTCCCCTACCCCTTGCCCTTTACCCCTACCCCTTGCCCTTTACCCCTACCCTTGCCCTCTTTACCCCCTACCCCATCCTTTTACCCCTACCTTGCCTCACTCCCCACCCCATCCCCTTACCCTCTACCCCTTACCACCTTCCTAATTATACTCATTCCCTTCCTTCATCCTAACCTATCCCTGGGCCCACACTTCCCCACCTCCTTTCTGCCATCGTGTGTGAGAGAGAGAGAGAGAGAGATGCTAAAAAAAAAATAAAATGGAAAATAACTCAGCTGGCGGAATTCCAACAAAGCGTGTTAATTAATTTGGGAAATATTATTTGTAAGCGTTGAATGGCGTTGGCAAAAGATGCGGACTAAGTCTGTATTAGCATTGATGAGATTCTGGGAGGCAGTGTCTCTCTCTCTCTCTCTCTCAATATCACCACCATCGTCGTTGGTTGCTACAGTACCCTTCACTACCGCGTTTACAGGGGCTCGTTAGGTTTTGTGCAGTGTGGCAGTCCCGTGTTTGTTTACATACTATAGAATCAAACTAAAAGAATATTAAAACAAATATCTCTATGATTTGTGGAATGTTTATTATGACGAGCCCCTGTAAACGGACTAGTGAAGGGAACTTACTGACTGTGATGACGGAAACGCGAGTCAGTTTTCTTTCTTTCATGGGAGACTAAACAGTAACTGGATGGATGTGGTGAATTGTACCTATGAAAAGTAAGAATTTGGTATGAACAAGACAGAAGCGAATAAAATAATAAACAAATAAAAAATAATTAGTATTTAGACATTTATCAAGCACTGGGATTGACTTAGTGTAGTAGTGAAGTTAATCCTAGACTCTACAATGATCGTTCCAGTTTACATTGTTTATACTATTAGGTAAAGCATTTTCCTCTTCCGGGTTCCCCCAACAATTATCCATTTTCTATTTATTTAAGTCACTTCAAGAGAGAGAGAGAGAGAGAGAGAGAGAGGTTTTCTTTGGTATTTTATTGAAGAAAAAAACTGGTTTATTTAGAATGATTTATTTCGTCATACAATAAGGAAACATTTGAGTGTTTTATATCTGAGATTTTGTTTATTTATTTCTATTTGTAGGATTTTGTTTTATTTTTCCTTTGTTTTTTTATTATTATTATTATTATTATTATTTTCTAGAACGCTGTGTGTATGTGTGTGTGTGTGTGTGTGTGTGTGTGTGTGTGTGTTTGTTTGTTCGCGATGCTGTTATTGTGTGTGGTGGCTGTGTTGTCGCCTACGCACTCATTTTTCTTTCATTTTCTCTCTCTTTCTCACTCTCTTTTTTTTCTCTCTCTAAGACTATTTCTGTGTTTCGCTTTTGTCTTTGTTGTTCTTGTTATTGTTTGTGAGTTGCGTCTTATTTGTCTCCCTTGCTTCACCTCTTCATTATTTCACAACCCACACGGTAATTTCCTTGCATCTCATACATACATACATACATACATACATTACACATGAGGTCAAAGTTCAGTAGTGGCTCTCTCTCTCTCTCTCTCTCTCTCTTGTCTCTCTCTCTCTCTCTCTCTCTGCTTCTTGTCTCTCTCTCTCTCTCTGCTTCTTGTCTCTCTCTCTGTGCTTCTTGTCTCTCTGTCTCTATCTCTCAATATCTCTCTATCTGTATTGGGACATGGGTCTTACTGCTGTCAAATTGTCCACTTGTTCCCATGAATGTACCGTAATGGTTGATAGAGTCAGGTGGGAGGAGGTCAGGTGGGAGGGGTGGGGAGGTCAGGTGGGAGGGAGGAGGGAGGGGAGGGAGGGGTGGGAGGTCAGGTGGGGGGAGGGTGATGGGAGAGGTGGAGGGGGAGAGGAGGAGGGTGGTGGGAGGTCAGATGGGAGGGGTGGAGAGAGAGAGATAATAATAATAATAATAATAATAATAAGGTGTCGTATGGAAGCCACCGTGTTAATGTTTGGTTGGTGTAAAGATAATTAATTAATTTAAGTCATCCCCTCTCTCCCTCTCCCCTCTCCTCCCCCCTCCTCCCCCCCACCGCCACCCTCTTCCCCCCACCTCCTCTAGTCAATGTTTACACGGGGCAGATGGGAATATAGTTTGGCCTTTCAGCACACTAGTCTAGCCATAGCACTTTGGCCAACTACAAACACCACCTACATTAACTAGCTTATTAGAGAGAGAGGTGGGGGGTATATATATATCAAGGAAAGTGAGGTGACGAGCAGTGGTGGTGAGATGAGAGGGTGATGAGAAAGTCGACTGAATGGGTGAGATCTAGAGGAAAATATCCTTCATTAAGGCAGGGAAAGAAATCTAGGGAGGGGGGGAGGTTTTAGGAGATTGTGTTGGGGATTGTGTGTGTGTGTGTGTGTGTGTGTGTGTGTGTGTGTGTGTGTGATGTGTGTGTGTGTGTGTGTGATGGTGTGTGTGTGGAGAAATTGATAAAGATGAGGAGATGAGAGAAAATGATAAGATATAACAGTAATTAGACACAGCCTTCATAACAACTTACCTGACAATCCACAACAACCGCACCTCCAACTCCACAACCCACATCAACCTCCCTCCAACTCACAACCCACAAACAACCTCCCCTCCAACTCCAACCCACAACAACCCCCTCCAACTCCACAACCCACAACAACCCCCTCCAACTCCACAACCCACAACAACCCCCTCCAACTCCACAACCCACATCAACCTCCCTCCAACTCCACAACCCAGAACAACCCTCCACTCCACAACCCACAACAACCCTCCAACCACACACCCAGAACAACCTCCCCCAAACAACCACAACCCCCCTCCAACAACCCACAACAACCTCCTCCAACTCCACCCACTCCCTCCCTCCAACAACCCACAACAACCTCCCCTCCAACTCCACAACCCACAACAACCTCCCTCCAACTCCCACAACCCCAACAACCTCCCTCCGCTCCACAACCCAACAACCAACCTCCCCTCCAACTCCACCCCATCAACAACTCCACAACAACCTGACAACTCCCCCTCCAACACCTCCTTGGCCCAGTGATCTAATACTCGACCAATAAGAGGTTATATTCTTGAGCAATTTCTCCAGTTTTTCATCTTCAAGTAACTGAGTTGAGTTCATTGTACTGCCCTTCAACATCTGATACTTCGAGGACGAGGTGGGTGGTAGGTGATACTTCGAGGACGAGGTGGGGGGGAGGGGATATAGCGATCTCTGTGTTGGTCTGATTTGGTATTGATGTCTGCGTATTTGTCTTTCGTTATCTGTATGTGTCTGTCTGTCTGTCTGTCTGTCTGTACACAAGGATGACCATGAACATTACTTTCCCGCATGAACGCCAGTGTGAGCAGTAGTGAACGCCAGTGTGAGCAGTGAACGCCAGTGTGAGCAATAGTGAACGCCAGTGTGAGCAGTAATGAACGCCAGTGTGAGCAATAGTGAACGCCAGTGTGAGCAATAGTGAACGCCAGTGTGAGCAGTAGTTAACGCTAGGGTGAGCAATAGTGAACGCCAGTGTGAGCACAGTGAACGCCAGTTGTGAGCATTAGTGAACGCCAGTGTGAGCAATAGTGAACGCCAGTGTGAGCAATAGTGAACGCCAGTTGTGAGCAATAGTGAACGCCAGTGTGAGCAGTAGTTAACGCCAGTGTGAGCAATAGTGAACGCCAGTGTGAGCAGTAGTTAACGCCAGTGTGAGCAATAGTGAACGCCAGTGTGAGCAATAGTGAACGCCAGTGTGAGCAGTAGTGAACGCCCTGGTGAGTTTATTGACCCACGCCTCGTTTAAAGTGGAGACCCTCAACCTGGCTAGCCACTTAATTATTGTATGAGTAGTGGTTGTGGGGGTGTAGGTTGTAAATTTGAGGTGTGGTTGTAGTGTTGTGGTTGTAGGTTGTAAATTGCCAATATAGGTTCTTGTTATGATAAGTGGTTGTTGTTGCTGTGATCAGAAACATTAGCGAGACGTAACCTATCAAAACAGCCATCGCTCAACGAAGATTTTCTATACGCTCGTGTGTGTGTGTGACGAAGATCGACAAGCGTGAAAGGATATGAAACTCGCCCTTCAAAGACATAAGGCAGAGCTGTGATGTGTGTGTGTGGGTTTGATCAAAGTTGCTCTCCTTCATGTTATCGAGTCCCTCCACTTGGTGTGTGTGTGGGTGGGTGTAATAATAATAATAATAATAATAAACGGTTTATTAATAGAGTTGCAGCCGGTGGCTGAAAATATACAAACTTACATGTGATTTAGGCATAATAATATACGTTCAATTCATTTACAGGGCTGTACAGTACATAAATCAGGAGTTGTTTATTATTTTAACAATAGATGGGATGGTGCTATTCTTATATCTATCAGTGCGGGCTCTTATGGGCTGAATTTTGTTGTAGTGGCGTACTGCGCGAGGTGGGCGGGGAACTGCAGGTGGCAGGAGGTGGCGATGACGAGGATGGTGCAGTAGTCCACTACCAAACCCTGCTAGTGCGTGGTAGTGGTGGTAGTCACTGAGGGATGGCATTTCCAGGGTGGAGAGAGCGTTGGTGTAGCCGGAGTATTCTGCGCCTAGCATGATTCTGCAGGCCCTCTTCTGTACCTTCTCTAGCTGACGTTGTTGGGTGGAATTGAGAGAAGACGACCAGGCTGGTGACGCATACGTTAATTCTGGGAGTATAAATGCGTTGTTACGAGGCTGCCTTGATAAAGTTGTTTACATGGGCCTTCCTTTCCTGTTTATGGTCTATAGTTACACCCAGGAGTTTGGCAGACTGCTAGGAGGTCCTCATATTGCCAAATTGCTGTGGATCAATTGACTGATAAATACTAGTAAGTGCCCATTCATAAACAAAGTCTTCACAGAGTAGACTGGGTATGGGGGTAATGGCAACTGGCCTGAGGTCACTAGGGGACTGTGGGGTGGGGACCTTGAGGATAGGGGTGACAAATGCGGTTTTCCATTCATTGGGGCATTTGCTTTGTGTGAGGGATGCATTAATAATAGAACAGAGGGGGGTGGCAAGTTCGACTGCAAACTCCTTGTAAATTTTTGATTGAGAGGTCAATTGGGGTTGTAGAGCATTTGGATTTAAATTTGAGGAATTTGTTGGCAATTTCAAATGGTTGAACACTGGATGGGGGGGAGGGAGGGGAAAGCTAAGTAGGCCGAGAGGAGAGTGAGGTCAAGACGGGGTAGGGTATAACATATGGTAGCAAAGTGGTTATTAATTATCTCAGCTGCCTCCTCACTTGGTTAATGAGCGATAACAGGAAATGTGGGAGACTGACGGTTAAGACCACAGAGATCTTTTACCTTAGAGTACCACTGACCGATGCCGACCTCCTTGAGGTCGTGCACCTTCCTGAGATAATAAGACTTCTTGTCTGACTTGATTTTCCTGATGACTTGGTTACGTAGACTTTTGTACAGGCGGTTGTTGGTGTAGTATGCCTTGTTGCGCTGCTCATTTAGTCTTTTGATTCGGGGTGCAATCCACGGGACATCATCGGGGTGGATCCTCAGTGTCTTGGCTGGAAAGAAGTGGTGGTAGGCTTTGGTGATAGTGTCCAGGTAATTATCCCACTTGTTCTGCACATCGTCTACCGTGATCACTTCAGTCCAGGGATACCCATTCTCCGAAACGCCGCATGGCAGAGTCAGGGGTAGGTCGGTAAGTCCTGGTAAGTGTGTGTGTGTGTGTGGGTCTTTGTTTGGGTGTCGGTGTGTTGTATCAGAAGGTCCCCCAAGGTAGTAGGAGGTAGGTAGGATGTCCCCCAAGGTAGAGGAAGGTAGGTAGGAGGTCCCTCAGTGTAGAGGAAGGTAGGTAGGAGGTCCCTCAGTGTAGAGGAAGGTAGGTAGGAGGTCCCTCAGGGTAGAGGAAGGTAGGTAGGAGGTCCCTCAGGGTAGAGGAAGGTAGGTAGGAGGTCCCTCAGCGTAGAGGAAGGTAGGTAGGAGGTCCCTCAGTGTAGAGGAAGGTAGGTAGGAGGTCCCCCAGTGCAGGTGAAGACAAGGGGGGGGGGGACGGCAGGTGAACCAGGTACTGCCTCTACTCTAATCGATCTATGGCATGAGACATCAGCTTCAACCCTTAAGGAAACAGATGAAGGGTGTTGATATTACCTGTAGTACCCAAGACCTCTCACCTGGCCTAGTACCCAAAGACCTCTCACCTGGCCCAGTACCCAAAGACCTCTCACCTGGCCCAGTACCCAAAGACCTCTCACCTGGCCCAGTACCCAAAGACCTCTCACCTGGCCTAGTACCCAAAGACCTCTCACCTGGCCTAGTACCCAAAGACCTCGCACCTGGCCTAGTACCCAAGACCTCTCACCTGGCCCAGTAATGTGAGACGTAGTTTAATTTACCTGTTCTTTACCATTGAAATACCTGCACTCAAAACACATTATATTGATCAGTTTTAACATGTGACTAAAATAAAGGTGAAAATGGCTCAGTTAAGTATAAAATTAACAAATAAAGCTTATGGAGTAAAAAAAAGTTAACAAATAAAGCTTAGGGAGTAAAAAAGTTAACAAATAAAGCTTACCAACATAGAATTAATATATTACAACCGCTTAGTTTATTAGTCACCCACAAAAACAGACCCACAAAACCCGTATTGGCTGAGGCAAGCTTAAAGTTTGGGGGGACTGAATCTGTAAGGCAAAGTTGAGAGTGAATTCTTTCCTCCCTTCCAACTTGTTTTCACGTGGAGTCCAGTGTTGAGAGTCACACACACACACCTCCTGTTGTAGTGGTGGTGGTAGTGATGGTGCCTTGCTTACACCTTTCATTTAGTTGACAAGTCATTTGGCGGCACAGGTGAGAAGATCCTTGAGAGGCTGTCGATACACCTGTTGGGAGTAATTGGACACTTAATAATAATACTTAGGTGTGTATATTTCGTTACATATGTATAGTGTATGTATACCTGTCTGTGTGTTAATTGGAGGTGCAACAGGTATAGGTTATGTAGGTTACCTGATACTACCTGACGATGTTGATCACTCTGGTCACACAGTCTGCCACGCCCACTACTAATATACCTCCCTGTCTCATCTGTCTCCTCCTGTCTCCTCCTCCTCATCTGTGTCTACCTGTCTCTTCCTCCTCCTCCTCACCTGTGTCTACTTGCCTCCTCCTCCTCCTCCTCCTCCTTACCTACTTCTTTTCTCTTACAAAATCTTATAAGTGGTGACGGGTAAAAGTGACGGGTGGGAGGTGACGGGTGAAGGTGTGGTGACGGGTGGGAGGTGACGGGTGAAAGTGACGGGTGAAGGAGACGGGTAGAGGTGACGGGTGGGCTAACCGCCATACCGTCACAGCTTGGGAGTATAATTAGCGTAATAATTGAGAGGAAATACAATGGTGTGAGCTGATGGTGGTGATAATGGTGGTGATGATGGTGGTGGTGATGATGATAGTGGTGATGATGATGGTGGTGATGGTGGTGGTGATAATGGTGGTGATAATGATGGTGGTGATGATGGTGATAATGGTGGTGATGATGGTGGTGATGGTGGTGGTGATGATGATAATGGTGGTGGTGATGATGATGGTGATGGTGTGAGCTGATGATGATGGTGATGGTGTGAGCTGATGGTGGTGATGATGGTGGTGATGATGGTGATAATGGTGGTGATAATGGTGGTGATGATGATGGTGGTGATGATGATGGTGGCGATGGTGGTGGTGATAATGGTGGTGATAATGATGGTGATGATGATGATGATGATGGAGGTGATGGTGATAGTAAATGATGGTGATAATGACGACAATCCCTCATCCTCCCTCACCATCACTACCCCAGCGAACTTTACTAACAAGCTGATGTGTGTGTGTGTGTGTTTGGACGAATTCTTGCTGTTTTAGACTCTAGATTGTTGGAAGTCAGTCAGTAGTTGTTGTTATGTCTGTGTTAGGTGTATATGTCTGTCTGTGTGTATGTCTGTCTGCCTGTATGTCTGTGTGTACGTATGTATGTATGTATGTATGTATATATTTATGTATGTATGTATGTTCCCAAATTAACTTAAACCCGGGTTTAAGGATTTGATCAACATAATTCAAGGTCTAATTTGTAAAAATAATAATAATAATAATAAATAATCAGTGCAAATCAACGCCAAAATTAACCCAAATATCGACATGGTAACAGTTCATGCAAATTATAACACCGAGTTTTATTTTTTTTATTATTTATGGTAAAGAAAACGGTGACATGAGACAGTGTTCAGCGGTGACTACGTTAATTTCCAGTTGGATATTTATTTACCCAGAGATGGTAAATGTCCGCTGGCGGGGTTTGTATGTTTAGGTGATATTTGATTTAGGTTAGGTTAGGTTAGGTTAGGCTAGGTTAGGTTATCTGTGAGTAAATAGAAATGAATAGAGAGATAATATTGTTTATTCATGTTGCTGTTGTTTCTGTTATTTTTCTTGTTCTTGTTGTTGCTCTTCTTCATATTCTTCTTATTCTTATTATCATTATCATTGTCTTCGTAAAGTTGAGTGTTTCGTCTCCATGGCAACGTTTGGCTTTCTCAGTAGATTCTCAGGTCAGTGTTTTGATTCCTGAAGAGAGAGAGAGAGAGAGAGAGAGAGAGAGAGAGAGAGAGAGAGAGATGGTGTTTAATGTGTGGAGGCAGCCTTCTCGTCTCCACGGTGATGATGTTTTATGTGTGTGTGTGTGTGTGTGAGAGAAAAAGACACACACACACACACACACACACACACACGCGCGCGCGCGCGGGCGCGCGCACACTTATTCCCAAGCGTTAACTCCGCCGCTGAGAGAGAGAGAGTTGGTGTTAATAAGATAAGAGAGTCTTTGAGGGTTAGGTCAATCTGGCCACCGTGAACCCACTTGAGGGAAGGTGGTGGTGGTGGTGGTGATAGTGGTGGTGGTGGTGGTGGTAGTGGTAGTGGTGGTGGTGGTGATGATAGTCAAAGTGATGGTAGGAGTTGGTGGTGGTCATGGTAAGGTGATAGTAGTAGTAGTAGTAGTGCGTCGATAGTTATGGTATAATTGAAGTGTCAAGAATTAGGCAGTTAGATGGATAGGCTGGGTGTGGCGTTCTGCAGTAATTCTCTCTCCCTCCTTCCCTCCTTGTTCCCTCCATTCCTCCTTCATTCCCTCCATTCACCTCCTCTGCTCCCTACTTCCCTCCCCTGTTCCCCCCCCCTCACCTCACCTCCCGTGGGTCTCAGACTGCCTTAGATATATCCCACACTTAATTAACCAACAATACAATCCATCATTTCTCTTCCCTGATACACTTCATCTGTTGTCTTAACCCCTCCCTTGTGTAGTGGCTCCTGTATAGGGCTTGGTTCAGGGCCATGGCTCACTTCAGGGCTTGGTTCAGGGCCATGGCTCACTTCAGGGCTTGGTTCAGGGCCATGGCACATTTCAGGGCTTGGTTCAGGGCCATGGCTCACTTCAGGGCTTGGTTCAGGGCCATGGCACACTTCAGGGCTTGGTTCAGGGCCATGGCACACTTCAGGGCTTTGTTCAAGGCCATGGCACACTTCAGGGCTTGGTTGAGGATAGTAGGTCATGGGGCTACTTTAGGGATAGGTCTTGGGGGTCGAGGATAGGTGTAGGGCCAGGTGAGGGTGGGTGACCATCAGGGCTATTTGGCTGAGGGTGGGTGACAGGCGGGTGTATGGATGAGTCTCTTGGGTAGGTCAGAGGGTGTATTAGTGGTAGTGGTGAGGGTGGTAGGGATGGGGGTGGTGATGGTATGGATAGTGGTGGTGGTGGTAAGGATGGTGGGAGGTGGTGGTGGTAGCGGGTTGTGGTGGTATAGCGTGTGGAGGGTGGTAGTGGTAATGGGAGTGGGGGTGAGGGTGGTAGTGAGGGTAGTGGTGGTGGTAGTGGGGTGGTGGTGGTAGTGGTTAGTGGTGGTGGTGGTGGTGAGTGGGGAGATTGAGATTGGTGGCGAGTGGGGGTGAGGTGGTGAGGTGGTAGTGGTAGTAGTAGTGGTGGTAGTTTCTTAACCAAACATTCCCATTGTTTACGAAGAGTCACAAAACAGTCTCCCAAACCTTTCGTAGAAGTTAATTAATGTATCGGTTATCAACGCTTCCCTAACTTTTGAAGCCTTTCCGATGGGGGTGGGGGGGGGGGTGTAGGGAGGTTTCTTAACTGTTTCAAAGGTTTCTATATATTTCACGAGGCTTCCATATGATTTCACAGGTCACCGAAGAGTTTGTACAATGTGTCACTATAATCTTATACTCCTGGGTAGCTGTTGTTGTCATGGTGATGTTGCGTTCGTGATAGTCATTTGTTTATGAGGCGAGTTATGGAATTTATAAATATTTTTCACTTTTATTTTGGTTTATTTATTTTGAAGATTCACGGTATTCCTCAGTGTGTGTGTGTGTGTGTGTGTGTGTGTGTGTGTGTGTAAATTAACTCTTGTCTTTGTTGTATTTGTTTTTATTTTCGCGTCCTCCATGTTTATGTGTTAGTGACGCGATGCTCTTTTGTTATGTTGTTTATAAGCCTTGAAGGTGTGAGGGTGGAGGGATGGAGGGGGAGGAAGGTAGAGCCTCGTCTACGTAGAGTTATGAGGACAATACCTCTTTCAGATCTGAGTTGTCCCCTCCTCACCCCTCCATCTCCCTCCATCCCTCGCCCCTTCCTTCCTTCCTTCTTCCTTCCTTCCTTCCTTCCTTCCTTCCCTACCTTCCCTCCCTCATCTATCCTTTCAGTTTTCTGCCTGTCTCCATTCCGTTCTCCTTTACCTCCCCTCTCTCTCTCCTATCTCATCTCATTTACTTTCTCTCTCTATCTATCTCTTCTTTCCCTTCTTTCACCCTTTACCTCTCCCTCTCTTCCTGTTCTTGGGTGAGATATGAAGAAGTCACCCCCAATGAGACATAGAAAACGAGAATGTCAACACAAGGGCAATAATGGCGGGAAAGACGTGTCAATTTTCTGAGGAGGACGAGGGTCAATTTGTCTTCCTTCTTCTTCTTCTTCTTCTTCTATAGCTTAAATTTCACCGTAAAGAACTGGAGGTTTTAGTTATTTAGGAAATACTACACACACACACACACACACACACACTACTCATTCCTCACAGGTGTACATTTATGACTAATTCTTCACAGGTGTACATATGTGACTCATTTTTGACACTTATGACTAATGAATATTGTGTACGAGTATGTAACCTAGTGAAGAATTGTTATACAGTGAGCTCTCTCTTTTTTTTTTTTTTTCTCTCTCTCTGTATGTCTGTCTGTCTGTGTTTCTCTTTTTCTTTGTGTTTGTCTGTCTGTCTGTCTCTCTGTCTCTTTCTCTGTTTTTCTTTTATCTTTGTCCCCCTCTGTCTGTCTGTCTGTCTGTCTGTCTAGGCCCTGGGAAAATACATATATTCCACACCGTCACAAAAATAATCACAGTCTGACGATAATGGTAAGAGAGTATACTAAACGAGACCATTTCTCTCTATTAACGATCAAAACAAACCTCTAACAGTCTAACACCATTAAGAAAAAATACCCTCGATATACGCCACAACAATTAGAAACATCATCGAAAACCAGTGAAACAAAACTACTGCAAATAATCTTCACTAACACAGATACAGAAAATTCCCTTAATATATCGTTCTTTATCCATCTTATCAACGTTCAGTGATATTTCCCTTAAATGGAAAATAAGGATGGAAAAAAAAAATCTGGGAAAAAATAAACGATACAAAACGGTGGTCTATTTTCGTCTCCATTGCATAAAGGACATTGAGGTTAAAGGAAGTTGAGATCATATTAACCTTTATTTACGAGTGTCTTTGGGTCGTGAATCCTTCGTGGTAGTGTGAGGGGAAGGAACGCGACGTCTTTGTTGACATTGGGAGGAGAGAAGGGGGGTGGGGTGGAGGGGGGGTTATGACTCCGCCCACCTCAGGCTGACACACTTACGAATTTTAGAAAAGTTAATTAAACTCGAAGAATGAACCACAAGAAATGGGTATACTGGCCTAGACATGGTTGAGGTAGGGTTGTGTTTTCAGGGAGGAGAGCTAGGTCAGGTGTGCTGAGGTAATGACAATAATTAATATATATTTACCAGAAATTGAGAAAGCTACGTGTAGTTGTATATGTGTTGTCATGTGTATGTTTCTGTGTGTATGGTTGTCGAAGTTAATTTGTGTAAGTTTATATAAAGAACAAGTACTGGTGGTATTATTATTATTATTATTAGTAGTAGTAGTAGTTACAGTGGTAGTAGTGGTAGTAGTTATAGTGGTAGTAGTGGTAGTAGTTACAGTGGTAGTAGTGGTAGTAGTTACAGTGGTAGTAGTGGTAGTAGTTACAGTGGTAGTAGTGGTAGTAGTTACAGTGGTAGTAGTTACAGTGGTAGTAGTGGTAGTAGTTACAGTGGTAGTAGTGGTAGTGGTTGTAGTGGTGTTGGTAGTTGGTAGTAGTTACAGTGGTAGTTGGTGGTGGTAGTTGGTGGTGGTAGTAGTTACGGTAGTGGTAGTAGTTGCGTTGGTAGTATTACAGTGGTGATTACAGTGGTGGTAGTGGTAGTAGTTACAGTGGTAGTAGTGGTAGTAGTTACGGTGGTAGTAGTTACAGTGGTAGTAGTTACAGTGGTAGTAGTTACAGTGGTGGTAGAGGTAGTGGTAGTGGTGGTAGTAGTTACAGTGGTAGTAGTGGTGGTAGTAGTTAATTGGTAGATTGCAGTGGTAGTAGTGGTTAGTAGTTACAGTGGTAGTAGTGGTGGTAGTTACAGTGGTAGTAGTGGTAGTAGTTACAGTGGTAGTAGTGGTAGTAGTTACGGTGGTAGTAGTAGTTAAGTTGTAATTGAGGTGAGTAGTAGTTACAGTGGTAGTAGTTACAGTGGTAGTAGTGGTAGTAGTTACAGTGGTAGTAGTGGTGTAGTTACAGTGGTGTTGTTTGGTGGTAGTAGTTACAGTGGTAAGTTACAGTGGTAGTAGTTACAGTGGTAGTAGTGGTAGTTTGGTAGTAGTGGTAGTAGTTGGGTGGGTGGTGGTAGTAGTAGTAATAATAGTAGTAGTTACAATTTTAAGTCAGAAAAAAAATGTAGGTTATAGAAAATGGAAGTGTGTGTCCCGTAGACTTAACTAAATATCTCTGTCCTTGCCTGTTGTTTTGTTATGTGGGTTCAATTGACCTCAACTTAGATCATGTTAACTCCTTTCTACCTCACGTTTAAGTCGGTTTCAGTGCTGTACGATAGCTTGGACAGGATGACTGGCAGGCAATAGGGTGTCTCTCCTACTCCTCCTTCCTTGCACAACTGCGGACGTATGAGTTACAATTTTAAGACTTTCAAATGGAAGTTACTGTCATATTTCAACATTTAGATGCAAGCTACTGTCATATTTCGACCTTTAGATGCAAGTTACTGTCATATTTCGACCTTTAGAGGCAAGTTACTGTCATATTTCGACCTTTAGATGCAAGTTACTGTCATATTTCGACCTTTAGATGCAAGTTACTGTCATATTTCAACATTTAGATGCAAGTTACTGTCATATTTCGACCTTTAGATGCAAGCTACTGTCATATTTCGACCTTTAGATGCAAGTTACTGTCATATTTCGACCTTTAGATGCAAGCTACTGTCATATTTCGACCTTTAGATGCAAGTTACTGTCATATTTCGACCTTTAGAGGCAAGTTACTGTCATATTTCGACCTTTAGAGGCTAGTTACTGTCATAATTCGACGTCACTTATCACTAAGAGTTAGCCTGGGTGGGAGGGGGCAAAGAGCAACATCATCTCACAGGCAAATACTGACGAGGAAGAGCCGCAGTTGTCCTATAGACGCCCCACCGAGAGGCTTACAGGGAGAGACAGAGATATAGGTAGATAAATAGATAGATAGATAGATAGATAGATAGATAGATAGATAGATAGAGACTTCAATAGAAAAAAATAATCGTAATTTTCCCAGCTAATATAGAGAAAAAATTTTTTAAACATTGTAAATTCTCCGGAAGAAAATTTTCACCATAGTTCACGTGTATAAGTGTATATATACGCCCGGAGGTGTGAGTGCATCTATACCGTAAAAAGAGCCATAAACACCACACCTTAAGTCTACTAAAAGAGGATTAAAACCAATATAATACACTCTTAGGTTGAAGACGAGGTGCCACGAAGAGCCCTAATATAGTGGAGTCTCCCCTCTTATACCATACGTTTTCTTTCATACTTTTTTTCTTTAAGTTCAACCCTGAAGGAATTTTTATTTTATAGTTTTATGTAAATTTTGATATTTTTTTTAAGGGAATATTTTTGTGTTTTATAATCTTCATCATCTGGTTTATTAAAAAATGAAATATATGTAGTGAATAATGATGGAAATAGTGACAGAGACAGACAGACAGACAGACAGACAGACAGACAGACAGACACTATAACTCATCACCATCATAAACAAATACTTATCATTCACCTCTCCATTTCCTCTTCAATTTTCATAACACATTTCGTGGTGGGTGATGATGAGCGTCTATAAAGAGATGATTTTACCCCCCACGTACATAACACACACACACACACACACACACACACACACGAACTATATAGATATGAAAAAAAACGTTATATCGTGAATCCGTTATATATGAAACTCCCCCTTCTAACGGACTATGTATAGGGGAGTCCGTTATATAGAGGTTTCACTGTATACGAAGCAGCAAAAAATGTGCTAATCCGACACGCCCTTATCCGGCTTCCTCACTGTCCGTCAGGCTGTCTAGTGCGGCGTTGTCTCCTGTGTGTTTAGTTATCGTACGTCTGGCTGTGATGTTATCGTACGCCTGGCTGTGATGTTATCGTACGTCTGGCTGTGATGTTATCGTACGCCTGGCTGTGATACGTCTGGCTGTGATGTTATCGTACGCCTGGCTGTGATGTTATCGTACGTCTGGCTGTGATGTTATCGTACGCCTGGCTGTGATGTTATCGTACGTCTGGCTGTGATGTTATCGTACGCCTGGCTGTGAAGTTATCGTACGCCTGGCTGTGATGTTATCGTACGCCTGGCTGTGATGTTATCGTACGCCTGGCTGTGATGTTATCGTACGCCTGGCTGTGATGTTATCGTACGTCTGGCTGTGATATTATCGTACGTCTGGCTGATATGTCATCGTACGGCAGAGATAAGACGTAAGAATGATAGCGTCGCCACATAGGTCAATTCCCCGCCATTTTTATCGACCTTTTCAACTTTTTATGATTTTTTATTTATTTATATATTTTTTAATTGTTGTGGTATTCAAGTGATGTATTTGGCTCAATAGTGAAGGAAAGCTTAGCGAACCAGTGTAGTTAAGTGGGCGTGGTAGTTGGGAGGTTAATTGGTGGTTTTATTTGTATTTAAGCAGTTAATGATTCAGTTTATGTATGTTGTGTGTGTGTGTGTGTGTGTGTGATGTTACGTTTGTGTTTTTGTGAGTATTGTTATAAAGTATTCTCATAGACTATTGTGAGAGAGAGAGAGAGAGAGAGATACAAGCCTCTCTCTCTCTCTCTCTCTTTTCTTTATCTTATCTAAGTCATAGTTCATCTTCACTCCCGCAGGCGACGCTGACGCAGGCTACCCCTCTGATGGTGACGATGATGATGATGATGTGGGTCTGCCGCTGCTGCTGATGGTGACGATAGTGAATGACGAAGAGATTCTTGAAAGGTTTGGATGATGATGTTTGGAGTTGTGATGGTGGTGATAGTTGTAAGTGATGGTGATTGTGATGGTTGTAGGGGTTGTTGGTGGACCTTTAGGAGAGAGAGAGAGAGGCGACCTTACATGATCCTTATCTTCTCATATATTATCTCTCTCTCTCCTCCCTCCTCCCTCCTCCACTCTTACACCCCCCTTCCTCCTCCCTCCCCTTCCCTCCCCTCTTCCCTTCCTCTCCCCCTCCTCTTCCTCGCCCTCCTGAGCCAGAAGATGAAGCCACACCCCAGGCTAAGAGGTTATATCGAAGGATCTGATCCACACCCTGCCCTGTACCCTGTTTCCTGTCCCATGTTTCCCCGTCCCATGTTTCCCCGTCCCATGTTTCCTGTCCCATGTTTCCTGTCCCCTGTCCTGTCCACTTTTGCCCCTTCCCCTTGCCCCTTCCCCGTCCCTCTTGCCCCTTCTCCTCAAATCCTTCTGCCCATCCTCCACCTTCCCTTGCCCCCCTTTACCTCTTCCCAACCTCTTGCCCACCACTTTTTCTGGAAGTAGTCACCTTTCTGCTTGCTGAACGGAGACACAGACAGACAGACAGACAGACAGACAGACGGACAGACAGACCTCATCCACATCTACTACTACTACATCAACAAAACGACACACACACACACACACACACACACACACACACACACACACACACACACACACACACACACACACACACACCACTACCCCCTCTCGGTCTTCAGTTCTCAGTGTAGACTTACTAGTGGTCAGTGAGGGAGTGCCAGCCATGGTCAGTGGTGGCAGAGTGTTGGCAGTGGTGGTTGAGAAGGGAATGCAGTGGTTTTATTAAGCGTCGTAGTGGTGGCAGAAAAATGTGTGGTGGTAGTGGTGGCAGAAGTGAGTGTGGTGGTAGTGGTGGTAGAAGTGAGTGGTGGTGGTAGGTGGCAGAAGTGAGTGTGGGTCGTAGTGGTGGCAGAAGTGAGGTAGTGGTGTAGGCAGAAGTGGTGGTGGTGGTAGTGGTGGTTGAGTGAGTGGTGGTAGTGGTGGCAGAAGTGAGTGTGGTGGGTAGTGGTAGAAGTGAGTGTGGTGGTAGTGGTGGTTGAAGTGAGTGTGGTCGTAGTGGTGGCAGAAGTGAGTGTGGTGGTAGTGGTGGCAGAAGTGAGTGGTGGTGGTAGTGGTGGTAGAAGTGAGTGTGGTCGTAGTGGTGGCAGAAGTGAGTGTGGTCGTAGTGGTGGCAGAAGTGAGTGTGGTGGTAATAGTAGTGTCACCAATCAGTGTGTTTATTAATAGCGGTGGTGTCACATGTCGGCGGTGGTGTCAGGAACCACTATAGTGGTAATGGTGTCAGATATATGTGTGTGATGATAACGGTGGTGGTAGGGGGGAGGGGGGTAGACAGGTGAGTCACTATCCCTCATTAACTGGATATTATATTTAATTACCTACCTATTACATCAGTACAGGTACAGTAATTTGCATTAGTGACGACAACATAAAACCTGTAACCTAGGAAATATAAACCTAAACCATTAACTTAACACAAGTAAAGGTTAGATTAGGTATATAATTAACAAGGTAAAAAAAATCACAGGTGAGAGTACGATACAGGTGTTGTGTCGAGGTACGATAATTCTCCCGTAAAAACGACACCACAAATTAATACGTTAGCTCATCAGTGTAGTGTGTGTGTGTGTGTGTGTGTGTGTGTGTGTGTGTGTGTGGGTGGGTGGAGGCCTTCTAAGTGTGTGTATTACATAGATTGATCTCAGAGGTGAACTGTCTGCTGGGTGAGTGGCCATTGACGTATCCTCTTACTCCTCCTCTTCCTCTTCTTTCTTCCTCTTCTTTCTTCCTCCTCCTTTTCTTCCTCCTCTTCCTCTTCCTCCACCCCATTCCCCATCCTCTTCCTCCTCCTCCTCCTCCTCCTCTTCTCTTCTTTCTCTTCCTCTTCTTCCTCCTCTTCGTCCTCCTCCTCCTTTCTTCCTCCTCTTCCTTCTTCTTTTCTTCCTTCTCTTCCTCTCCCCTCTTCCCCTCCTCCACCCCCTCACCTCTCCTTCTCTCTCTCAGTCATTCCGGTTGTTAAATTTTTCACGTCAGCTGATATAACAGAAAGGGTAAACAAACAAAATGGCGTCAAAATTCCACTAAGACTAAACTGCATAATACCGCATGGGAGCCAGAGGTATAAAATGGCTTCAGAATTACACAGAGACTCTACCGTAAAGGACAATTGATTGAACACGGCGATAAATAATTCCAAAATGGCGTCATAATTGCCTTGTGACTATACGGTGTAATTATAGTTGTTACGTTATGTTTTGTTTCTTTGTTTACGAGGAAAAAATTAACGTAAGGTTGTTTTAGTATTGATGTTTAAGTTGTTCAAAGGTTAGGAAGCCTTACACACCTGTCTCCTACCCCCCCCCTTGCCTCACCTAACCGTGGTCAGTGTTACATCATTCTCCCCCCCAGCTGGTAACACTGTCGTCACTCAATCCGTCTAGCTGGTAACACTG